>NC_043702.1:171110369-171200960 GCF_006229205.1 Suricata suricatta | reverse complement strand
GGGTCCCACACCCTCTCTGCACAGTCACAGCTGCCCCTGCCCAGGAAGAGCAGGGGTCCAGGGGGCTGTGCTGCAGGCTGTCAACTGCACCCTGCAGGGGAAAACCAACTCTCTCTTGACAGGAAGTCCAGGGGCACCTTCATGGCTGCTGCAGTGAACACAGTGATCTGATAAAAGGAACTGTGACCCGATTGATTGGACCTGTCTCCATAAACAGTACGTCATGCTTACTGAGTAGAGGGAGAGAATTCTCTCTCTCTCTCTCTCTCTCTCTCTCTCTCTCTCTCACACACACACACACACACACACACACACACACACACACACACACTGCCGTCCCCCCTAAACTCTCTCGGTCCAATGTGGAGAAGGGACTTCTCAGAAGATGATTTTCGAGCACTCTGAAAATCTGATTTTCATTCTGGCTCACGGGTTCTGATCCAAACTCAGCTCCATTTCTGTCTCACACCACCCCTTCACTGTTGCTGCTGCTGTTGTTGTTTTAAGATTTTATTTTTAAATAATGTTTACACCCAATGTGGGGCTCAAACTCACAACTCCAAGACGCGTGATCCTCCGACTGAGCCAGCCGTGTGCCCCCAGCGCCTGCACTCTTGTTCAGTGGGGTGGTCTTCCTCTGGTTCAGATGAGAAGTCTGGTCTTGGCTTCTGGTCTGAGTTCAGAAATGAGGACTTCCTGTCCTGTGTAGTACACAGAACCCCAGCCGTGAAGTCAGATCAGGCTCCCCCTCCCCTGGCTCGGGTCTGTCTCAGGTTGGAAGCCTACAGTGGGGGATGGGAAGGCTCTCTCTACTCGCTCCCAGCTTACCTGGCCCCTGTGCGGCCCTGAGCTCCCCTCCCCCAGCTCCTGCCCCCCTCTCCCGCAGGGTGAGCGTGGAGGGGAGGTGATGACATCTGGCTGAGGGGCTTTGCTGTCTGTGGGTCTGGCAGATGGTTAAGATGGTCTCTTCTTTGAGGAGCAGCTTTGTGACTTTTGAAGAGTTTCGCTGGTCCAATCTCTCTTACCCTTGACCCAGGCTAGAGGCATCTCCATTCTGGGTGGTCCTTTGAAAGTCCCTCCACAGCCCCTGGACATGCGGCCCACGTTCTGTCCCCTCCTCCCACCCCTCTGCTGTCCCCACTGTCTGACACCAGAGACCCATGGAGCAGGCTGTCTCACGGCTGGCCCTGGGCGGCCTGCCATATTCCTCACCGCAGGCATCAGGATGCACTCCTGCCTGCCTCGAGGGGGTCAGATCTCAGTGCCCAACTCTCCCAGGCCTTGGGCCCCCCCACCCTGGGACCTCCCCAAGTCCTCTCATTGACCCCCTCACTTGGCCAGCGTCCTTTAGGTGGAAGTGGTCACAATAAAGTAACAGCTGTTTCCAAAGAAGTCTCTTTCCAACCTCCCACCCTGAATCCCCACGCCCAGTTCAGGGTCCCAGAACAGTGACCCAGGCTGCCCTCCGATCCTGATGTAAATCCCACATGGGAGAGGTCCCTGTCACTCTGCGTGTGATCTCCTGACACCTGTCTCATTGACGAGGCGGTGGAACCTCACAGGGAGGCTCCCAGCCAACATCTGGCGTGTAGAGGACACTTTGGGTTCCCTTCCTGCAGCCTCTGGCCCCGCTGATTTCTACACCGCTGTTGGAAGGCGCCGCTGTGACGGTGCCCCCCACCCCCCACGCCTGCACCTGCTTCGGGGCTTTCTCAGAAGCGGTGAGGGGCACTCAGCCCAGGCGCGTGGGGGGTTGTGTACAGACCCCAGAGGAAACCCCAGCCAGAGAAGGGCTGAGTTGGCCCATAAACGCCACCCCCCACCCCGCCCTTCCCGGAGACGGTGCTAGGACTTGTGCTCTGTGGTTCTTCAGAAGGGCTGAGCCCCAGTTGCCCACAGCAGTGACCTGCCATTGACATACCCTTGGATGGCTTTCCTCCCCGCCCAGGCTCCTGTTCCTCATTCGTTCAGGTTGGCCTCCTGGGTCACCTCCCCATCATGACTTCCTCCACCCAAGCCCTTGTCCAAGGCCTCACTCTGGGAGGAGCCTCGATGACGACATGGTTGTACATGATAACGTAGTTGAGCCAGTGAAGTGTAGACCCCTGTGTCTTCTGCCTGGATTTTTAGGGACAAATAAGTTAAGAAGAAATAAGCCTTCCACCCCGATTCTCCCGCCATAATAGCCCTGGGAAAGAGGGGCCAGGGAGGAGCTGGTCCTGCTCTGATGGAGGGGAGGGGCGGTAATAAAGGGTCAGACTCTTTATTCATCAGACCCTCTTTCCTCAGCTTCTCCTTGGTCTGGGGAGACGGGGACCCACGCAGCAAAGCCCTGGTCCTGGGAAGGTCATTAGCAGATAAGTCCCAAGTAAGCTACCTCCCTCACATCTCTCTTCCCTTCTACCTGCCTGGATCGCCTTCTTTTTTCAAGGGCAGGGTTAAAAGTGGTTACTCAGCAGGGCCGTGAAGGGGGCAGGAGAGCCCTGAAACAGCACGCAGGTGGTTGAAGTGTGCCCAGAAGAGCCAGGAGCACCCCCTGTGCGAAGACCAGCCCTTGTGGGTCCCTGAGGTAGGAGAGAACAGCCCCCGCACACGGTAGTGCACGTGGACCCCGCTAGGATCCCCCCGGATGAGGCCGAGAGACTGCGGCAGGGGGAGCAGAGCGGGGCAGCGGAGGGGGCAGGAGGCAGCTCCTGGGGCCTGTGGGCAGCTGGAGTTTCTAAGGCCCGCTCTCCCTAGATCACCTGTCCCAGGCTGGAGAAACGCAGGACAGCAGGGAAGCGCGCGGAGAGCCGGGGGGATGGGGGAAAGTTGTACTGCTGTCAATCTGTTTTAAGATGGGAGAGGAACATTTAAGTGCCGAGGAGAGAAGCAAGCAGAAAGCAAGAAATAAACGAGAGGGTGGACGCAGTGGGGCCCCCGCCACCCCCAGAAAATGCGAGGGAGCTGAGATGCAGGGTCCCAGGAGGAAGACCCAGCCTTGGGCTACAAGCTGATCTTCTATTTTAGGCGAAGACGGTCCGAGATGCAGGTGGATCTGTATGTGGCAAGAAGTTGAGGGGAGTCCTGTCTCCGCAAAGTAGAGGTACCGCCATTTGCTGAAACTGAGGGTTTGAGTGGGTATGTCGAAGGCAGGCATTTTGGGAGAAAGGATGGGGTTTGAAACAGATGAGGTGACTCTGTGTCCAGGTTTCTGGGGACCGTCCCAGTTTCTGCCTGCTGTCCCGGCCTGGTTATCAATGATGCTCCTTTTCGTTCTTAGGAACTGTCCCAGTTTGTAGGATAAATTATGTGCTTACTCTAGAACAGAAGCAAAATCTTACTAAAGGAGTCTTGGTGAGCTAGCTAAGCTTAATTTTTTTTAAGTTCATTTATTTTGAGAGGCAGGGAAGGGACAGAGTTAGAGGAAGAGAGAGGGAATCCCAAGCAGGCTCCACACCATCAACACGAAGCCCAGCACAGGGCTCGAACCCACAAACCATGAGATCATGACTCGGACGCTCAACGACTGAGCCACCGAGGCGCCCCGCTAGCTCAGCTTTAAGAGTGAGGGCCGCCCTTAGCTCTTCTGGCCAACGAATGGCCCTGAAGTCCTGGAGGAGGCGGTGGGGCGGCAAACGGTAACGGTAACGTGAGGACGAAGCTGCAGAAAGGAACGACCCGGGGCTCGCAGTGGGCTCGGTGGAGCGCTCGAACCAAACCCACCACCGACCTCTCCCACACACCGGGTCAGTATGACTCCCGGAGGGCTGCGGGGAGGTGGCGTTCCGGGAGAGGGGACGGCACGCCCTCCGACAGCCGTGGCCGGCCAGCTGCAGGAGCCCCAGCCAGAGGCGCGGGGCCGCCTTCGGGGTTTACTCTGCGACTCTGGGGCAAAGACCGCAGCCACCCGCCCCTCTGTTCTTCTAACGAGGTAGAGTCTCCCTCTGATCACTTGTTTCTTTGGGGAGAATCTGCGGGTCTCAGCTCGGATCCGCTAAGTACCGATTTACTAACTTGGGATTCAGAAAGCAACCTCATTTTCCCCTTCTCCAGGGCTACCCAGTCCTCCAACCCAGCCATGTGCGCACACACACTTGCACACGTGCTTACACAGGCACACACATGCACATACGCACACTTGAACACGTGCTTGCAGATGCACACACACGTGCACACGTACTCCCACATGCACACACGCACACACATGTGGACACACACAAACACATGCTTGCACATGCACACATGCACACCTACTTGCACATGCACACATGCACACCTACTCGCACATGCACACGTGCTCACACATGCAGGCACACGCACACACATGTGGACACACATGAACACATCCTTGCACATGCACACGTGCTCACACATGCAGGCACACGCACACACATGTGGACACACATGAACACATCCTTGCACATGCACACACTCACACCTGCTCCCTCATGTACACGTGCTTGCACGGGCACACACACGCACATGCACACACTTGAACGCGTGCTCACAGATGCACACACACACATGCACACGCACACGCGTGCTCCCCCATGCACATGTGTGCGCACGCACACGTGGACACACATGAACACATGCGTGCGCAGGCACGCACGCACACGCGCACGCGCGTACTCCCCCATGCACATGTGTGCGCACGCACGCGCACGCGCACACGCACGCGCACGCGCACTAGACTCTTCTCCTGAGGAGCGCAGCAGACTTCATTGTCCCATAGATAGCACTCTCACCAGGGAAAGTCCCTCTTTGCCAAGAGCTTATTCCGTGCGGAGTTCCTGACACCCTAGGGTGTCGCTCTGCTCTCTGGGCCAAATCTTTCTCCCTGGGGTCCTGGCTCAGAGCCCTGAGGGCGGCATGGGGCTTGGGCCGCCCGGAACCGAGAGAGGTTTCTCTTCTCCAACAGGACAGCGGCCTGGTAGCAGAACAACGGTGAGACGTTTTCTCCCCATCTGTGGAAACGGCGAGGGTCGGGGGAAGTTCTCGGGGATCCCCCAGTCTCCCACAAGAGGAAGTGGCGGGTCAGAAGGAGAAGTGGGGGGCCTAGGAGGGGGAAGGAGAGGCGGGAGAATGCCTGGCACTGGGGACAGCCAGTCAGGCTGCATTGGAAGGGGCGGGCGGGGGGCGGGGCCGGGGTCTCTGCCTAACTCCACACCTTTCAGAGCTGGCCTGGAACCGCGTTACCTGAAGTCCGTGCGTCCGGTCCTCTTTCGGACAGTGGTTTCCGAACTTCAGAAAATATCCACACAACCCTTTCCTCAAAGGAACTATTACAAGAAACCCAGTTTGTGAAACATAAATGGACTTTTCTGGTGGACGCTGGGGGCCTGATGGGGGCCCCGAGGGTTCCGTGGGGGCTCCGGGCTTGCAGGGGGCTGAGAAACGAGGCATCGGGGCCTCACGGGAGATAGAACTCCAGCCCCCCACATTTACATGTCAGGCTTATGGAAAGAGTTCTTGGCAGGAGGGGGAACTTGCTTTTAAAAAAACCATCCCCACTATACTTGGAATTCTTTAAAATAGTGTTTGTTAGGGATTCTGTGGCTGTAAACGAATCAGAGAATGCTGTGTGCTCCTACCCGTGGTCCTGGCTTGCTCCGGCCGAGGTCTCCCACGTTGGGGTGTCGGCAGTTTGTCCCCCTGGACAACCACAGGCCGGCGAGGCGGGTGGTCGGAAGGCGGAGAGGCAAACCACATCCCGCCGGGGCCGTGTCCCCTTGTCCTACTCAAGGACTTTGCTGCGACACCCAGGTCCCCTGGGGGAAGGGAGCGCAAAGCAGGAGCCGCGGACAGGGCGGTGGGAAAATGCAGCTGAAGGTAGTGTTCCCAGCGGCCACCCGGCCGTTTCCGAGCGGTCCTGTGATTTCGCAGAGACCTCACCGCCCTCCCAGACCTGTGCCTTCGTGGGGACAGAGCACGAAAGATGCTATATGGATGGTGACCTTGCTTCTGGCTCCAGCTTACCTCCGGATCTGATTCTCCTCACCGACTGGTGTCTTATCCCGTGTGCACTTTGTGAACCGTGTGCAAGAGGTTAGCCTGGCCCCAGTTAGAGGACACGGCCACACAGGACCCCCTCCCCCCAGACACCAGCTTCACGGTCCAGGAGTCCCCCGGCCACCTCGGTTTCGGTCATTTGCTGGAAGGACTCTCAGAACACACTGAAAGCTCCTTCTGTTGACCGCTGTGCTATCTTACAGGGAAAGGCTACCCACCAAAGGCCGCCTCGGGCCGCAGCGCACTGGCCCAGGGAAGTACCAAACACGTCCCCTCCCCAAGTTATGCTCTGGCACCCACGTGACAATATACACAGGAGAGCTCTGGTGCCCGTCCGGCTGGAGCTTGGTGATGTCAGCCCAGGCGGCTGACCGTCAGTGTCCAGCCCTGCCGAAGACCGGGCTCACCCTGTCAGCACCCAGTCCCTCTGCCAGTAGACGTGAGGCCCCACGGCCCGAAGCCCTCATGGTAAACCACGTTGTTAGACGGTCTGGTGGCTGTGGTCCCTGTGCAAACAGAGATGCTCCAGTGGGACATGGCATCCCGAAAGATCAACCCAGCAGCCCCCCGGCAAAGGCCAGGCCTCCCCTTGGGTGAAGTTAATTCTTCACGACACAACATATTAAATTCATTTTCAAACAAGGGGACGAGGAGGCATGAAGAAATGGGCCAACCTTCCCAAGTGCATCCGTCCAGGCTCGACCACACCCCTGATGGCTGCCTGTCGCTGGAGATAGAGGCTCCAGGGAGAAATGGAGGGACAGCGTGTGCCCACGGCCTCTGAGCCCTGCTGCTCGCGTGGGGGCAGGGGTGCCCACCCTCAGTGGGAGAAGAGGGGCATCTCCCAGCATCCTCTGGGAGGAAGAAGGCACCGAGATGATGGTGAGACTGGGGTGGACAAGCCTCACCCCACGTCCTCTGTCACTGGGTGGGTGATTCCCAGGAGGGGCAGGTGACAGGGACACAGTGCGGTACAGAGGAGTCCTGGTGGCTTTGCAGAGGTGACACAGGAGTCCGGGGCCCCGAGCCGCTCCCACCAGGGTCCAGGCGGAGGCTCCTCTCCTGCAGACAAGACAGACCACGAGGTGTGCCGCTTACTGACAGTCTGTGTCCCCCCGGAATTCGTGTGCCGAAGCCCCACCTCCGGATGCCATGGTCTCTGCAGTGCAGCCTCTGGGAAGTCATGAGCCCTCGTGGTGACAAGAGCATCTAAGGGGAGGACATAGTAGAGAGTCCCTCCGTCCATCCCTCCCCCTCCTCCAAGCCTGAAGAAGAGAACCCGGAACGAGCCTGACCGCGTTTCCATCTACACAGCCTGCTTCCAGCCTCCGGGACAGTGAGGACATAAGTCTTCATTGCTGAGGCCTCAGCCTGACCCCCCCCCCCCCCACTGCCTGGGTGCTTTGTGGTGGCGGCAGAGCCTGTTAGAGGGGGAGGGAGAGCCCCACGGAGGCACCCACGGGGCACGCGAGCAGAGAGAGGCAGGCGTGGGGCGCTGTGTGCAGGCGCTCCTGACCCGGACCCGCAGGTGCCCAGCTCATTCTCCCTTCCTCCTCCTCCGTGGAGCCGACTGCGTTTCCTTCTCTCCTCTCCTCCTCTCCGCCGCCGAGGGGCCTCTGCCACTCACCCTGCACCCTGACCCCCAGCGGGGGGCTCTGCTTCTGGGGCGCTCCACCCTCAGGGGCGGCCCAGCACCAGTAAAGCCCAGAGTCTCCCTCCCGGGCTCCTGGGCGGCTGAGCTCAGGGTGGGGGCCCCAGTCCTGCAAGGAGCCGCCATCTCTGTGGAAGGAGAAGCGGAGCCTCGAAGCCGACTTCTTGGGGGCGCAGCTTCGTCTGGCAGCTCAGGGTCAGCGGGCCCCCCTCACGGAGCTTGGGGGAGGGGACAGCACTCAGCACAGGAGGCGGGAAGAGCTCTGGGGGGACACGGGCCAAGGCTCAGGGGGCCTCCTGAACTGTGAGTCCCCAGAGGCCATGGTCTAAGCCAGGGCACATCCCAGGTCACAGCCCCATGCCCCATGGGAGACACTGTCACTGTGTCCCAGGACCCGCCTCCCAGCTGCCCCCCACACCTGCCAGAGCCTCTCTGGAACCCTGAGAGAGAACCAGAGGGCCCTAGGGGTCAGCTGGTCCCCAGAGGGGAAGGGTCTGGCCCAGCCTGGTTCAGGGCACTCCCCCGGCCCAGGGCATCCCCCTCCTTCCCCTGGCTCCAGAGGGATGTGCCCCATGGGGGCAGGGCACTTGGACAGCAGGGTGGACGTCTCAGGGCCCTGTGGTCAGCTGGCATCAGGGGCAGCCAGAGGGCCAGCTGCTGACCTCTGGAGACCAGATCCCTGAGCAGCACCCCTGCCCCACCCCCGGCCCCCTGAGCTGGTGACTCACCTCGGACTTGAACCACGACCGTCTCTGAGGTTTGTGTGCCCAGCTGTGGGATGTAGCCCACCTTCCCAGAGCAACTGTACTGGCCGCTGCTTTCCAGTGTAGCTGTCCCCATGGACAAGGACCATCTGGTCTCTGGGGTTCATAGCGATTTTCCATCTTTGTAGAACCTCACCCACAACAGGGCCGTGTTCTCCATCCATGACAGTGCAGAGTCAGGGGGTCTCCCTCAAACAAGGGGTCTGGCCAGGCTCAGAGGTACAGCCAGACTGTGAGACACGGGAGTAGGGTCGCCCCGGAGCCACACACTGCGTCGGCCCGTTTTCTCCCTCTGACCTCCCTGCCCAGGCCTACAGGCCTCGCCCCTGCCCCTTCTCTCCACCTTTCCCCTCCCCTGTCTTTCCCTCTCTTCCTGACCCTCCTGCACAGTGGGTTTCTCCAACCTTGACTTGTTTGGTTCCACCTGCAGTCATTTCAACCACTTAGCTGTCCTATTCTTCCTGAAGGACTTCCCATTTCTCACACTTGACGTCCCACCCTGGTCCAGGCTGACCCACCTCTAGCTCGAGTCCAGACCCCAGGAGAATCCAGGGATGGGGAGATCTAGGCTAGATCCCTCCTCCCCCCTCCCCCTTCAGTGCCCAGGCCAATCCCCAGCCCCAGTGGAGTATGGTGACACCCTATGGAGGCAGACTCTGTAAGACATGAGAGAGAGAGAGAAAGTTCATAACAGCAAGAGTAATAAAAAAATTAAAGTATTTATTTATTTAAAATTTTTAAAGTTTATTTATTTACTTTGAGGGAGAGAGTGTGAGCGAGGGAGGGAGAGACAGACGTAGAGAGAGAATCCCAAGCAGGCTCTGCACTGTCAGCGCAGAGCCTGATGTGGGGTTTGATCTCACACACTTGTGAGATAGTGACCTGAGCCAAAATCAAGAGTCAGACGCTTAACCAGCTGAGCCACCTGGGCTCCCCAGTTAAACTGTTTATTAATGGGGAACTGGTAAAATCAGTTACGGCCCAGCCACATAATGAAATCTGCTGGGGCCATGAGAAGACAAGGGGTCTGTCCAGAAATACCTGCTGTCAGGAGTGAGCCCCACGACGAAGTGTTAGTTACAGAAAATTAAAAGCAACATATGGAACCGTGTGTACAGTGAGCCTCATTTGCGTATTTAAAATATGCACATACATAGTCACACACACATGTGCACATGCCTGTGGATTTCTCAGACTATAGCCAGCAAACTGGGTACGTCACAGGCTAGGACTGGAAAGAAACAGTTTTCACAATAGGCTGCTTTCTTCTTTAATTTTTTTTAATGTTTATTGATATTTGGGAGAGAGAGAGACAGAGTATGATCAGGGGAGGGGCAGAGAGAGACAGAGACACAGAATCCGAAGGGGCTTCAGGCTCTGAGCTGTCACTACAGAGCCGGACACTGGCTCAAACTCATGAACCCAAACTCACGACCCGAGTCGAAGTCAGACGCTCAACCGACTGGGCCACCCAGGAGCCCCTTCTTTGTTCTTTAAAAAAAATCTTTTTTCTGATGTTTTTACCATGTTCACCTGTATTTTTCAATGAAGAAGTGAGATAAAATGAATGAGTCCAACCTCGCTTATTTCCCCATATGACCTTCAGTCGGGCCCTCTTACTTGAAGACCGCCCCCAACCCCCAGGGACGGGCTCCTGGCCCAGAAGGTCCTGGGCAGGAGAGCAGCGGAGGACATGGGAGTGGACCCCAGGATCCGAGTCCAGGGGGCCCCAGTGCAGGCGGGAGGTCAGTGGGAGGAGACTGGATGAGAGAGAGGCCGAGCGAGGCTGAGCTACGTCGAGGGGCTCCCCACCACGTCGCAGGTAGTAGTGGGAGGCGTGAGGTTAGCAGGTGCACTCTCTGCCCGGAGACGGAAGGGTTTTCTGCTGGAAGTCAGAACTGGTATCGTATTCTCTGTCTCCAGTAGTGGGAAAAGATTCAGTGTCCCTGTAGGATGCCCCCGGCAGGCCTGGGCTTCAGCTGGCGGGGAAGCCTGGGTGGGAAAGGGCAGGTGCACCCAGACACAGATGCTTGGCACCAGGCACCGGGATGAGAGGGAGGACCAGGTGGGAAGAGCCCCTGGGGCCGCCCTGGCCTCCAGCTCTGGGAGATGCCACTGCACAGATGGGCACTGAAGCCTGAGCTCCGTAAGGTGGAGCCACCCCTCCTACTGGCGTAGAGCCAAGGGCTGTGCCCACCTCAGCCAGACAATTGTTCCATCAGATAGACATTTATAAACAGCGGCGATGTGACATTAAGGACACAATGAACTTTCTTTCCATCACAGGGATCCGCAGTGGAGACCAGTGTCAGGACCAGACTGGCTACTCAGTACTTCCTGGCCAACAGGGTGGCCCCACGTGGGAATGGCAGGCGCGAAGGGTGAGCGAGCCCCTGACTTCCTCTTCATGGAAAGATCTGGAAAGTGCCCCACCAGATCGTAGCTCCTCAGAAGCTTGCTAGGAACCTTTCCACGCGGCCTCTGGCCTTGCTCGTCTCGGGGTCTCTGTGCAGCCAGCCCAGGGCGTACCCCTCCCCCCGTCTGTCCTCCCGCCTTCGGAGGCACAAGGAGAGGAGGCGGATGGGACTTACATGACAGCCTCCTTGTCCCCCAAGAGGCCCCGGGGTCGGGCTGGGGCACTTTATAAAGGAGAGCTCGACTCTGGTGCCAGCTCTGCAGGAAAAGCGGATCTCCCTCCAGGACACCGGGTCTGAGCCTCAGAGCTAACTGCCCCGGCCGCAGGATGCCACCAGCTTGAGGTCCCTTTAACTTCTCGTTGGGCACCTTAGGTTCTCTGAGTCTGAGGCTCTCGGAGCACGGCTGCATGGAGGAGACCTTGCAGAGGCGAGCTGGGCAGGGAGTAGTGGGCGTCCTGGCCGCAGAGCAGGGGAGTGGAGGGTTATGGGCCGGTGCGCCTGAGTTCTTTCCACAAAGCCCCTCCTATCGCATCTTCCTAGGGCCCAGCTCCTCCACACGAGAAATCCCACTGATTTCCTTCGGGTCACTACCTCCCCCAAGTTCTTCTTTTAATATGCAAACCACGCTAGGAAGATGAGAGGAAGCCACAACATATCTCTGCTTAGAAGCTGTCCTAATAGGTTTGTAAATGTGCAGGAAAAATGTAAATCGCCCTGGCTGAGCAGGCTTAGACGAAGCCGGGCTCACTTCGGTAAATGTGCTTAAGCATTTAAAGCAAAGGGCTTTACATCAATCCAAGCTTCAAAGGGCAGCAGTGAAGAGTCAGAAGATGGTAGCCAAAAAACACCTTCTTGACTGGAAGAGACCCTCGTGGGACTCTTTGCCAGAAATGACACAGAGAAAATCGCGTAGGCAATCTTCTTCCACTTCAGTTCAACTCAACAAAGATCTATTTGATTCTACCACAAGTAAGGCCCTGTGCGGGGCGATGTGGGAACGAGAAGGCATACAGCAGACCTCATTCCCAGGCAGTCTGGCCACGCAAGACCAGACACACAGACGCACAAAGCACAGAGCTGGAGCAAAAGGAGTGATGAAAGAAGGGAGGCAGCCCACCGAGCCGGAGGGCTCCGGGGAGGGGCGAGGTGGGAAGGGATTCGGAGGCAGCCCTGAGTGAATAAACATACTGCGTGTGAAGGCACCGGGACAGAGGGGAAATTACAGGATGCTTTGGGAAACATCAATGGCCGGGTCTGGATGGAGCACGGGGCAGGTGTGGGGGGTTAGTGGGAATAAGGGTGGGAATAAGGGCGGGAGCCTGCGGCTTCTTCCATTTCTGTGCTGAGCACTGATCCTCGCCACCCACTAGAATGACCATTCCAGGCACACTTCCAGGAGGGGCCTGTGATTCCTTCCGGAGACATTCCCCTTGGCTCCCAGCACCCCTCCCACCGGGACACACAAACTGCGTAGCAACACTCAAGGTCCGCCTGACGCCCTGCGGTCTTGCTCAGTCATTAGGCGCTTGGCCAGGCTCCCGTCTTCGTGACCCATTCTCCCACCCAGACCCTGCTTCACTGCTGCCACAGGTCTGTGACTCTCCATCCCTCCCGTGGGGTCCGGCAACTACGGTAGGCAGTGTTTGAGGTGTGCGCGTGCGCTTGGAATCAGAGGCACACACTTTCCCTTTTCTAGGAAAGGAATCCCCAAGTTGTCAGGAAAAGCAAGACCTCAGATCTCGCCAAGGAGAGGTTTCTTGGCCACTTTTTTTTTGCATAAGTTCATTCAAGTAGGTTTCTATTTCTTGCAACTACAAGGCTTTAGCAGGTTTGTTGGAAAGATCTTTGTTAGAAAGGAAATGACTTGTGTGAGAGGTCCAGCTTGGGTTGGAAGTCAATGTCAGCTAGGACACAGTGAAGCTGGCTGGTGGCAGGGCAGGGCTGCGGTGGCAGGTTGGATGACATTTGAGGTCCCTTCTAAGAGGTCAGAGGTGCCTCTTCTGGTGAATGATGCTAGCGAGCCTCCCCCGTCTTCTCCCCAAAAATGAGAAGCAAAAAGTGTGAAATAAGGACCCCTGGCAACTCTCCAGGTCCCTTGCGGGAAGGACACATCAATGCCAGCAGAGTCCCTCACCACGGCGAGCCACCAGGACCACACCTCCCCAAGCGGCCGGGGCTTGCGATGGGTTGGAGCAAAGGCAGGGGCCCCTTGCCGGAGCAGGGCGCGCAGGCTGCACAGATGGTGAGAAGTGGAAGTAGAAAGTTGCGGCCTCGGCTCAGCATCTCCCTGCCGTGATTATGAAAACAGAGCCCCTCCCTCGGTGCAGGCTGCATGGCGTCCCCTCAAGATCTCTGCGCCCTGAGTCCAGAACCTCTGGCTATTACATTATATGACAAAAAGTCTTTGCAGATGTGATTCAGTTAAGGGTCTTGCAGGGGGAGATGACCCTGGATAATCTGGATCCACCTGCCACCACAGGGTCCTCCTGAAAGGGACTCCACAGACATCAGAAAGAAAGAAGGCCCCGGGATGGTGAAAGCAGCATCAGACACAGAAGATGCCACATCGTGGGCTTTGTAACGATGGAAGAAGGGGTCCCCAAGATACACCTGCGTTCCTTGGCAGGCAGCACCCACCGCGGAGCGTGTGAGGATTAAGTGATGTAATGCACGTCGTGGTGGTCGTTCAGTCAATGCTCACTGTCAGGTTACCCGTGGGTCTTTGAGAGCTGCGCTAACCCGGTGCCACAACCCACGTGTGACTGTCAAGCACAGAAACACGGCTGGTCGGGTCTTGGCATCTCCCTTGGCAGCTAAGTGTTGAAATATGGCCGGTCTGAATTGCGGTACGCCATGAGTAAAGCATACCCAGATTTCAAATATTCAGTACCAAAAAAAAAAAAAAAAAAAGAATGTAAAATACAAGCATTTTTATATTGATTACACATCAAAATGATCAAATTGTGGACATATTGGATAAATCAAATATATTATTAAAACTGATTTCACCTGTTTCCTTTCTCCTTTGCATGACTCTTACAGGCAAGTAGCTATTGGGACATTTGAACTTCTGTATGTGGCTTTCGTTATATTTCTACGAGATGGCGTTCTCTGAGTCTCCAACCCTTGCTGGGAACTGCACATTGACAAGCCTTGTGCCTTCAGGGGAAGAGAAACACTCTGGCATCCGTGTGCGCCTGCTGTCCGTGTTTCCATGATGGTGACCGAGGGACATTCCCCGGGCGGGGGGATGGGGGGGGAGCACCCTTGATGCATGATGCCCGCCGAGCGGGGAGAGTGGGTCCAGCGGGCCTCGGACACAGTGCGGGCCCCACCCCCAGGCAGAAGGACATAATGAGGCTGTCTCTGAGAGCACCTTCCTTGCACGAGGTTCAGCAGGTGCAGCCCCCCCCCCGCCTCCCCCCATGCCAGACTATTCTTTTAATCCCTTCCATCTGGTCCAGAATGTTTATCCAACAGCCTGCCCTGGTGCTGAAATCCCACCGTGTGCGTGATGCTCTAGAGCAGGACACATAACCCGGCCTGGAGACGGGGCCTGGATCTCACAACAGTTAAGCCTCAGGAACCATCAGGCCTCCACTTGCTTCCCCTCCTTTCTGGCCCCAAGAGGGGCCCAAAACCAGAAAAGTGCCCCCAGCCTCTGTGGGCAGCCTGTCCCTGATGACGCACACACAGCCCCAGGCCAAAGGCTCCGGGGTGCTAACTGCAGAGCACGGGGGAAGTAACAGAGCCGGGCAAGCTGGGGGAGGTGGAGGCGGGTTCCAGGGTCCCACTGGGGGCTTGCGACCAGTCCTGGCTGTGGGACAGACATGGGCATCTGCCATGGCCCATACTCTTCAGGGAGGGGCCACCGCCCCGTGCCTGGAGGTGAGGGGCGTGCAGGCTCCTTTACTTGATGAGCCCACTCCCCACTCGTAGGCCGGAGGAGGCTTCCAGACTGGGCGATGTGCACTTCCCAGGCCCCTGCCCCGAGCCCGGGACCCCCCCTCCCATCCCCAGTAACGCCTGTGATTCTAATGCACAGAGAGTTACTGCAGATCCAACAGTTTTCCTGCGTGTTCACCCAGAAGAGTCGAAGGCAGAGGCTCCGGCCGCTTATCTGTCTGGGTTGGTAACGCGGCCTGGCAGTCGCTCACCGTCACCGAAAGGCGGAAGCCACTCGGGTCCACCGGCAGGTCAACAAATGCGGTCCATCCCCGCGATGGAATACGAGTCTGCCTTAGAAAGGCAGGACATCCCAACGCCTGTGACAACCGGATGGACCTCAGGACAACGTGCTCCGTGAAACAAACCAGACCCAGAGTGACAGGTACTGTAGGATCCCACCGGGTGAGGTCCCCGGAGGAGTCAAGTTCCTAGAGACAGAGAGTAGGTTCAGGGTTCCAGGGCAGAGGGGAGAGGGTGATGGGGACTTAGGGTTCAGTGCGCTCAGAGCTTTAGTTTGGGACGATGAAAATGTGCTGGGGACTCCCGGTGAGGACGGTTATGCGACATTGTGGGTGTGTTTCAGGCCACTGAGCCAGGCACTTAAATTTTATGTCATGGATATTTTACCACAATTTAAAAAAATTATCTCCAATTAAGAAAAAAAAAATCTGGGTTTCTAGATCCTTAGCCAGAGCCAGGTTGTGAAAAAGTCTATCTCCAAAGCCACCGGCCTGAAAAGCCCCTTGTGCGCCCCTCCTCTTGCTCAGTGGAGAAGCCCCCACAGGGAGCCCCCAGGCCGCCCTCCGCTCCTCCAGGCGCTCCCCCACCCCCACCCCACACACTCCTCTGCTGGTCTGGGGACCGACCCCCACCCCGAGAGCACACGATCTCCTGACCCGGCAGGGCAGGCCTGCAGTTTGGGGCAGTAAGTCCGGCTCATGGGATGTCAGCAAACACAGCTGAGACTGTGGGTGACAAAGCCGAGGCCTGTGTCCTGTTCTGGGAGCCGCTGGTGCTCACCGGGCTGGTCGGAGCTCAAGCCGGGCAGAGAGAGGTGTTATCCAATGACCACCTGAAATCCCGGCACCGCTGGTGTTGGCCCCGAAGGCCAAGGGCAAGGCCTTCTACGTGACCTCGGTTTCTGCGGGCGAATCTAAGGAAGGCGCGTGCTGGCTATTCAGCTGTTAGTTCCAAGTGTCCCTGACCTGCCTGGTTCGCGGTGCTGGGTGCAGGGCTCTGCCGACTGTGTTGCTCCTCGGCCGGCTCATGAGGGTTAGGCTCCTGCAGGAGGGAGGCTGCACGGAGGCCGTGAGGCATGAAGTGGGAGCACCCTTCTCTCCAAGGCTCGCGCCTCCGGGCACGTGGGCCCAGCAGTGCCCCCTCATGGCGACAGCAGCCACCGGGCGGGGCTCCAGCATCCTGCGGACTCCTGGGACGAGGCTGGTGATGCCACCTCACTGGACCAGCCCTGACCACGCAGCACCGTCTCCGAGGGGCGAGCCCGGCTCATCAGCGTCAGCGTGGGGCTCTACTCGGAGGCTAAGCACAGCCCCTTCTCCGAGCTCACAGGTCCCGCTAACCCTGACCCCGTGCCCCATCCGCCACCCCCGAGCCTGGGAGGGAAGCTGGCTCCTGCTCCTGTTTTCTTCATTACCTCCCTCCCTCACATTTGTATACCTATTCGTCCTTAGTAACTCTCTAACCAAATTCTTACGTTAAATACTTTCTGTAAGGATACCTAGTGTGGTGGTTGTTTTTCTGGACCCTGACTGCTGGGGGGGGGGGGGGGGGGGGTTAAGGTCGGTGGCAGCTAGACCCTTAGAGTGGCCCTCATGCCACCAGAGCCGTGGTGTGCAGGCCCTGAATAATGTCCCTTGGAGCATGGGCAGGACCTGTGACCTGCTTCAACCCATGGAACATGGCGAAGGTGAAGCAGGTGCAATTAAGGTCCCAGAGCATTTGACTTTGAGTTAATAAAGAGAGGTGATCTTGCAGGGGCGCTGGCTTGATCAGGTGAAAGCCCTCAAGAGAAGGACTAGGTCCTTCCTGAGGTCAGAGGGACCTCCTCGCTGACCTGATGAAGGAAGCACCATGAAGAGGAAGTCCGCACGCAAAGACCTGAGAACAGCCTCCAGCGGACATCAGGGAGGATCCGCGCTCTCAGCCCTCTGAACCCAAGGCGGTTAATGCTGCCGATAACCTAAAAGAGCTCAGATGCAGATCTGCCCCCAGTGGAGGCCCCGGATGGGAGCACAGCCCGGCCAAAATCTTTTTTTTTTAATGTTTATTATTGAGAGAGGCAGAGAGCGAGCAGGGGAGGGACAGAGAGAGAGAAAGAATCTGAAGCAGGCTCCAGTCTCTGAGCTGTCAGCACAGAGCCTGACACGGGGCTCAAACCCACGAACCATGAGATCGTGACCTGAGTCACAGTCGGGATGCTCACCCGACTGAGCCACCCAGGCGCCCCCCCCCGCCCCCTGAAACCTCAGTTGCGGTCTCCGGACACCCAGGCGGACGGCTCTGCTAGACCTTGCCCGGGCTCCTGACCGCCGGAAACTGAGTTAGTGACTGTGCGTGTTTTTCAAGCTGCTAAATGTGCCACGTTATGCAGCAGCCAAAAAAATGAACGCAACGTCTGCAGACTTTGTACGAGGCAAATGAAATGTAGTGTGAAAATCACTCAAGGAAATCCCTAAGAAAGCCAACACAGGAGCGAGGTTTCTCCCTTCTAGCTGGAACTTACCGCAGAAGTTGACGCAGGTGACTTTTACGTAGGGACCATGTGGTTCGAAAACATATGTGATTTTAAACACTGGCACCGCACCCAGCATTCTGAGATGCTCACCCAGGAAAGCGGAGATTAGTGACGCAGGCGGACCTGGGTCTCCACCTCACCTTCCTCCCGGTGGCAAAGGCGCCAAATGGGACAGCACGTGTAAGTCCCTCATTAGTCACCATGCTCGCTGGCTCAGTATCCGCTTGGATTTACTCGTTAAACAAGTGTATCATGTAATTCTCCTTTATTTGAGCTTTTGTGTTTGCATTTTCAAATGAATAAGACATTTGTAGTACATTTTGGAGAAGCTTCTTTTGTAATTTCAGACACCTCGTTTAGCCAAGCCTATATTGAGCCTGCCAATAATCCATTAGTCAGAGAAACGAGAGCAGTGTTTCAGGAGGCAGCCAGAGTTAGGGACCAGGACAGGCCTCCGCCTCCGCCCTGGCCAGAGAGTCAGCGACATGGGAAAAACAGCGTGTCTGTCACAAACATGATTTGTAACTGAAACCGAAGAGATTATTTCTTTTGAGAGAGAGAGAGAGCCCACGCGAGCAGGGAGGGGCAGAGAGAGAGAGAATCCCTAGCAGGCTCCGAGCTGTCAGCAAAGACCCCAATGCAAGACTCGATCCCACAAACCACGAGATCGTGACCTGAGCTGAAACCAAGAGTCAGACGATTAACCGACTGAGGCACCCAGACGCCCCTCAGAGAGATTTCTAAGCGTCTCCCAGTGCAGCCCTGGGCTTGATTTCTATTGCCTGGGTCATCTGGCAATAGTTAAGAAGCTGACTTAAAGCTCTTCATCCGCCAAATAATCTATTGTCAGGGGCGCCGGGGTGGCTCAGCGGGTTAAGCATCTGACTCTTGATCTTGGCTCAGGCCATGATCTCACGGTGTGAGACTGAGCCCCACACAGGGCTCTGCACTGACAGTATGGAGCCTGCTTGGGATTCTCTCTCTCTCTCTAAAAAAAAACAAAACAAAACACTTTAAATGGTGGCGTGCACACCAGTCCTAAAGTTTGCAGCACTGCCCTGGACCACTTTAGCCCTTTCCATGTCTAATCCATCCATCTCAGCCTAACGTTTCTTTATGAAGTTGTGAATCTATATCCACATATCTGTACCTGCTTCTCACATGGTCTTTGGACCGGTTGGAACACCTTGCTGGGCCCCACATCAATTCATGAGTTGGCCAAATAAAACTCGTGACGTGGTTTATTTTATCTTTGCATGAGCATGAGGCTTTTATCTGTCTGCAGACCCTGCTTGAACCCATGTCCACAGAAGACTGCCGAACGCGCACACCAGGGACTTCAGAGAGCCTACAGGACAAAGGCCAGGTGGGACAAGCCTGGAGAAAGACTTCGGAGTGGCTGCCCCTCTCCTCCCTGAACAAGTGAGACTGTCCCTCCTCCCCCAGCTCGGCCACTCCCCCTGCCCTTGCACAGGCAAAGGCGATGGAGCAGGGCGCCCCGGGACAGGCCAGGAGGGGTGCAGGTGCAGCCCTGTGCCGCACAGCAGGCTCCCAGAGGAACCGGGCAGAAGACCTGCCAGGAGCAGCCACCATAAGCAAAAAGCAGCCGCAGCAAAGAAATAACACAAAACAGGTCTGATCCCTGTGCGGCACCACCATCAATAAGGCGGTGCAGGCGCTGGTCTCCAATCTAAAGAGCAAGTGTTTCTTAATAGGAGCAAACACATACGCTAGAAGTAAATTTCCACCTTTGCCAAGCTAAGTCTTTGTCCTCATGCCAGCCCATTCTCTGCCTCTCTGACACCTGTGATTCACTTCGGTTCTGTTTTTACAAAAATTTTAATGCTTATTTATTATTGAGAGAGAGAGAGAGCACAAGCAGGGGTGGTGGCAGAGAGAGAGGGAGACACAGAATCCCAAGCAGGCTCCAGGCTCCAAGCTGTCAGCACAGAGCTCGATGTGGGGCTCAAACTCACCAACTGTGAGATCATGACCTGAGCTGAAGTTGGACGCTTAACCGACTGAGCCACCCAGGTGCCCCATCACTTTGATTCGAACACTAAGCGCACAGAGTGGGAGCCCGAGCTAGCACCAGACCCCATGGGTGTTGGGGCTCAGTCCCATTAGAATGCCCTCGCTTCAGACACGTCTGGAGGTTGGGTTCCCGGCTCACTCACACTTCTGTCCAACCCAGCTACAAAATCCAGAGTTCCCACCACCGCGCCCCAACCAAGCCCCGCAGTTTGTGGGAAAACTCCCGGAACTCGGGGAAACTATATTTGCGATGACAGTTCATCACTGTTAAGTTAATGAAGCAAGGCGCCCAAGGACTGCGGGGCCGTCTGGTTAAGCAAACCCAAGTCTAAGCTGGTAAATGCCTTGACGTTAAGAAATCAAAGCCTAAAGGGCCCTCGGTCACAAGGAGCCGACGAGCGTCAGCTCCAGCCCATCTATAAATTCCTTTCTTGCTCCTGCGCCTCCTCTGGGTGTGTCTCCCCGGCTTCCTCCGAGCGCTCCCTCCCACTTACAGACAATCTTTGCTCAGATAAACTCTGCCGAGTCTTAGTTTCTCGTGTACCGCACAGCTCACACGGGAGCAGTCAGACGACGAGGTGAGGAGGGCACGGTCCAGAGACGTCCGTGTGCAGAAGCCTCCGTCCCCGTGGAATCGCACGGTGCCACCCTCCCAGCACGTGGACGTGTGTGCCAACTCGGAAGCTCCCAAGGGGTCTCTGGAGGTTTTGTTTCGTCGGCACGATTGGTCAGCCATGGCCCATTGATGACTGACAATCTCCAGCCCCTCCCGCTCCCCGGAGGTTGGGGTGCAGGAGAGGTGGAAAGGTCCAAGCTTCTGGCGGCCAGCACCCATCCTGAAGCTTCTAGGGTCTTCTCACTCCTGTGAACTCCCATGGGCAAAAGGGGCTCCTTAGGAATAACAAAACGTACTCCCACCACTCCAGGGAAGGGAACCCAAAGGTTTTCGGAACTCTATGCCAGGAACAAGGGACAAAGATCAGACAGATATACCACACCAAGGCCTCCAGACACATCCACCAGAAAGTCAAACATAACAATTGTGACAATATATCTAAATGTTATACCACCCGTTTTAGTGACAGGGATTCTCATACCTGACCCCACCGTATGCTGGCCACAGGAGACACGTCCAATACAAAACGACTCCGTGTGTGACAGTAAAAAGGTAGAATAGGATATATTAAGTGAAGGAGAATTATAATCCTAGACTTGATGCAAAATAAAGAAGAGTTAGTGAGGGGCGTCTGGGTGGCTCAGTCAGTTAAGCGTCTGACTTCAGCTCAGGTCATGATCTAGCAGTTCATGGGTTCGAGCCCCGTGGGCTCTGTGCTGACAGCTCAGAGCCTGGAGCCTCCTTCAGATTCTGTGCCTCCCTGTCTCTCTGGCCCTCCCCTGCTCATGCTCTGTCTCTCTCTGTCTCTCAAAAATGAATAAATGTCAAAGAAACCTTTTTTTTTAAGAAGAGTTAATGAGAACCAAGACGTGCAATGAAGACATGTTTGTCATGAGCCTAAAGGTTCTGGATAACGGGGAAAGTGGCCAAAACACAAGTAGGCTGGGGTTTTGTCAGTTCCTACTGATCAAGCGCGCGAACAGGAAGGGGGGACCTCCTGCAGGAGTCATTGCTGGGGTATAGCTGGGAAATATGGAATTAATAGAAAGGAATCCACTCTCTTTTTTAATGTCCCTGGGAGAGGTTTTAAAAATGGATTACATATCAAGTCCCCAAAACCTTTTTAAGTTCCAAACCCAGAAAGTACACATGACTACATCCCACACCGTAATAAAGTAAAACTAAAGGTTGGAAAATATGCAACTGGCATGCCTGCATGGCTCCCTCCGTTAAGCGTCCGACTTCGGCTCAGGTCATGATCTCACGGCTTTGTGGGTTCAAGCCCCGCATCGGGCTCTGTGCTGACAGCTTGGAGCCTGCTTGGGATTCTCTGTCTCCCTCCATCTCTGTCCCTCCTCCACACTTTCTTTCTCTCTCAAGATAAATAAATTAATTAAAAAAAAGAAAAGTATGTAAACAAAAAATGTCCAACTACTTGGTATAAAAACACTCTTCAGAATAATCCATGGATCAAAGTGGAAATCAAAACTGCAATTTTCAGAACTTTTGGAAAATAACAGTAATGAAAATACCACGTGTCGACATCAAGAGGAGATAGCCAAATCGGTAGTTAGAAGCAACTTCAAAGTGTTCAGTAAAAACAATAATTAACATTTGTGGAGCATGACTATGTCACAGGCACTGGGCTAAGCACTTCTACAAGTCGGATCTCAATTCTGTCTCATAACTGATCCGAAAGGTTTTTATTATCAAATAGGAGAGTCAAAGAAATTAATTCAAAACAGAATAAATAAAGCTAATAAAAGATGGACTGAAGTGGAAACCAAGAGCAGAACTGAAATTAAGCCCCAGAGGGTTGGCCCCGGGCATCACCGCTTCGGTGTCTTCTGGAGAAATTCCGGTGTCAGTATCCGCATTCCTTTGCGTGACAGCTTTTTCTGAGACCGTTGGAGGCCCTTCTGCGCATGCCCAGGACCGGCGGTAAGTGTGGGGTGACCCGAGATCCCCCAGCACACCGCACCTCCGCACACAGTAGCCCTTGACCACGACCTGTCGGACCTGTGTGAATAACTCCACTCTGCCATCCCTCAGGTGATGCCTCTGACACCTGCTTTTACCACCCGGAGTCCCCGGGATCCAGTCCCGTGGTGGCTGGCTGAGCAACACGGCCTTTGTTGTCTGCCTTTCCTGCCCCAGGGTCACCTCCCTGCTGTCCTCCAGCGTTTCCCTGCACCATCCAAGTAACCTGAACTCAGGGGCGCCTGGCTGGCTCAGTCATGTGACTCCTGATCTCAGGGCTGTGAATTCAAGCCCCAAACTGGGCATACTGTTTACTCAACAAACAAACAAACAAACACTACTTGAATGCAAATCCTTGTCTTGGGGGAAACCCTAACTGTACACCAAATAAATACCCAACACAAACAAACAAGAATCTATACCTACAGAGGGAGAAAAAGAAACAAACCAACCCAAATACCCCAAATTAGGGATGATAGCTACAGATTAAAACTGAAGATTGTAACCACACAGGTAGGAAGTAAATTATTTTTAATCCTATGTAAAACTTATTGCCAGCTTATTTGAAAATTGTAACAAAGTGGAAAATTTTGGCTCAAAGTACGTCTGAAAAAACTAAGAAGCATGAAGTAAATTGTAAATCATTGTCAAAGAATTACATGTTCCAAATATGGTAGGTCTAGAGACACCTGGGCGGCTCAGTCCGGTGAGCATCTGACTTTGGCTGAGGTCATGATATCACGGTTGGTGGGTTTGAACCCCTTATCGGGCTCACTGCTGTCGGCACCCAGCCTGCGTGGGATCCTCTGGGCCCCCTCTCTGCCCCTCCCCCACTCACAACACACTCTTTCTCTCTCTCTCTCTCAAAAATAAATAAACATTTAAAAAAATCAAATATAGTACGTCTAGATATAGTCCCTGAACATGACCAAAAAAAATACGTATTTCAAACCAACAGCCAGTTGTTAATGCTAGGGAAAAAAGTAAGTAGACTCTACAATGTTAATAGTTGATGAGATATATTTCAAGTCAAAAATCTGACTAAAATAGCACCAAAAAGAGAAAATTACAGACCAACCTGACTTTTGCATATAGATACCAAAGTTCTGAATAAAATATTAGCCAATTAAATGCAGCAGTGTGTTCAGAGAGTAACACACTGGGATCATGTAGATTTATTTTATAAGAATAATGTAAGGACTAAAATTAGAACATCTATTAATATGTTATTACCCATATGGAGAAAAATTAAAAGATTAACTCAATAGACACTATAAACATTGCTTTCTGATACTAATAAAGAAAAACCTAAATAAACTAGAGATGAAAAGATACTTATTTAAGAGGGAAAGAAATAGCCATTTCAAACCAATAGGCAATGTTGTATTTAAAGACGAAACTTTAGACATGTCCCCAGTACAGTAAAGAGTAAGAAACTGTGGGGCACCTGCGTGGCTCAGTCGGTTGAGCATCTGACTTTGGCTCAGATCGCGATTCTGAGGTTCAGGAGTTGGAGCCCCACATTGGCCTAGCTGCTGTCAGCACAGAGTCTGCTTCAGATCCTCTGTCCCCCTCTCTCTGCTCCTCCCCGACTCCCACTCTCTCTCAAAGACAAATTAAAAAAAAGAGTAAGAAACAGTGCTCGCTACTGCCCCCATCAGGTAACACTGTTGCAGTGATTTCAACCCTATGCAGTAAGACAGGAAAAGACATAAAAATGTATGGCTTTCAGAAAGGAAGAAGTGTTTTTTTTAATCTTTTTTTTTTTTTTTAATTTTTAAGAGACAGAGAGACAGTGTGAGCAGTGGAGGGTCTGAGACAGAGGGAGACACAGAATCCAAAGACAGGCTCCAGACTCTGAGCTGTCAGCACAGAGCCCGACCCGGGGCTCAAACCCTCGAACTGCAAGATCATGACTTGAGCTGAAGTTGGACACTTAACTGACTGAGCCACCCAGGCGCCCCAGAAAGGAGGAAGTCTTAACTGCCATTCACACAACTGCCATCTATAAAATCCAAGAATATTGTGAAAATCAATGTAGACCATCCAAATGAAAGTGGGCTATTTCCTCAGAGTGGAGGGGTCAGCCTCCTTCACTTGCTTTTGTGGAAACTCAAAGGCGGGCAGGGGACAGTGGGAACAGAGGGAAGGGTTTAGGTGTGCCTGGAGAGGAGGGTGCGGGCAGGAGGAGGCCGCAGGCAGGCTAACTGGGTGCGTCCTAGGGGATTGGCTTGGGGAGCATATTTGGTTTTCTCTGGTTAGTCCTGAGTTGGAATCAGGGGCAGAACCTGGGGGAACCAGCTGTCATTGGGCAAGTCCTCACTCTCCTGAGGTGATGACTACAGACGGTCTGGTTTGCCTTCTCTGGTCGGCCGCGGCCAAGGTCATGGGTCACAGTGCTCCGGTCACATGTGCTGTGACTGCTGTTCATTTATATAACTAGTCTTCTAATATCAGCTAAAAAAAGGAATGGAAGCCAATATCAAAATAAGGTAATGAAGTCCAGTTGTCACCCGGATTTCTGCTGCCAGCGCATCTTGAAGTTGCTCGGGCTTCTTGAGTTCCCTTTTTCTCATTAATGCAAACCAAACAACTTGAACCTACATCCCATGTGGAACACCCAGCGTCCATTTAAGGAAGATTCTCAGGGGATGGTATGTTTCTCCCAGTTATCTCTTGCTGTGACACCTAGGTTTCCCTGGATCCTTAGTCTTTGCCCTGAACTTGCCTCTCATTACAATTTTATTCTTCCACCATCCCTCAGCCCCGCACTGGACACTGCCTCTGTTCCTTCATTCACGAAGGCACTGCTAATCCAAACCTGATGTGTACAGCAGACTTTCTACCAAAACAGCCGGGAAAATAAAGAGGCTTCTTTATTGCACATGAGTGTGGGTGACAACCCTGAACGGAAGGCAGCATTGTCTTAAAAATGGATTTTTGATTCCTCACCATGGGGACCTCCCCACGGCCATAATCCTTGGGTACCAGTCTACACTAGCATCTCAACCTTGGGCAGAGTGTACACTCGTGTCTTGGCCTTGGATGCCAGGCTACACTCACATTTCAACCGCCTTCTCTCCAGTCCTCACCTCCCTCCCCAGACATCCCTCACTGTCCTCTCCCCTTCCTGCTCTTGGCCCCTCGCCCCGCCTCTCAGCCTGCTTGCAGACACTCAAACTTCTTCTCACTTTATCATAACGTCATTCAGGCCTCTTCGAGGCTCGCCAGACCAAACAGGAGGCCGTGCCTTTCTCAAGCAAAAAATGCCCATCAAAGCAGTTGCTTAAGACGCAAATCCATAAACCCTAAAGATGAGTTGTAATATTCATCTAGGAGGCAGGAGCACCAGAGTTATTTTTTAAATCTACTTTTGTCTGCTCTCTTACACGATATGAATGTGCAAAAATCAGCTATAGTTTAGTGTCATAATTTATGGTGGTGAACTCTGTTTACAATATAAACAATAAAAAAGATGTTTGACAATAAATATAAAAAGTATATTGAACTGATATAAGGAAAGATTATAAACCTATATTGAGGAATATAAAAAAAGATTTGAGAGAGACGTACCGTATTTCTGGATGATAAAATTCAACATTGTAAAAATGTCAGTGCTTTTATATTAACTCATAAATTTAATGCAATTTCAATAAAAATCCCGAGGGATTTTTTTTGTTTGCAAATCTACGTCATTATCATAAAGTCCACCATGAAGAATAACAAATGAGAATAACCAAGAAAATATAAAAAAGAGAGAGAGAGGTACCTGCATTGTCACCTACGAAAACGTGTTACAACGTTTGTTAAAATCAAATTGTGTTGTCTTGTTACATGAAGGCATAGATGCTAATGGAAATTAATGAGATGCCCCACCAGTCAGAATTCAGTTCACCTGCAATGACCAGTAAAATAACAATAGCTTAAACACTATAGAAGCTTATTTTTCTTTTATTTATTAGAATAAACTCTAAACAGGTAAGATAATAAACAGGGTAAACAACCCACAGCTGAGAGCGTCATCAAGCACTCCTTCGGCAGCAAGGTCTATGTTTTGTAACACGTTCAACAAGTAACTTCTACTTATGGTCCAAGATGGCTGCCCGAATTCTTGTCACCACAGTGGTGTTACCTTTGTCAGAAAGGAGGAAAAGACATAAAGGGGAGGGAGGCCCTTCACTCAGGACAAGTCCTGAAAGTTACACACCACATTCCCTCACATCTCACATGGCCTCATGACCACACCTCCCAGCAAAGGAGACTGGAGGCCATTGTTTCAATTTGGGGAAAATACACGCCCGGCTAAATTAGGAAAGTCCATTACTAAAGATAAAGGGGAGAAGGGATATTGGAATCCCTCTGGCAGTGAAGTCCAGACCAATGTACATTTCTGCATTTAGTGAAATTTAGCATAATGTAGAGGTGATGTTCACGATCAGGGAAGAGAAGTGGTCATTCAGAAATGGGTAGTAGCCTTTAGGAGAATCATTAAGCTAAAACCCCACTTCATTTTTTTAAATAATCTTTTTAAATGTTTATTTATTTTTGAGAGAGAGACAGAGCATGAGCAGGGGAGGGGCAGAGAGAGAGGGAGACACAAAATCTGAAGCAGGCTCCAGGCTCTGAGCTGTTAGCACAGAGCCCGATGCGGGGCTTGAACTCATGAACCGTGAGATCATGACCTGAGCCGAAGTGGGACACTCAGCTGACTGAGCCACCCAGGCACCCCCTCGAAGTTTTTACATCAAAATAAATTCCCAATGGATTAAAGAATTGAATATTTTAAAAATGAAATCATGCGGCTCCTGGGTGGCTCAGTCGGCTAAGTTTCTAACTCTTGATTTCGGCTCAGGTCATGATCTCACAGTTCACGAGATGGAGTTTCGTATCAGCTAATAGCACAGAGCCTGCTTGGGATTCTCTCTCTCTCCCTCTCGCTGCCCCTCCCCTCCTCTCTATTTCTCTCTCTCTCTTTCTCACAACCAATAAATAAATGTTTAAAAAAATGAAATCATAAAAGAGCTAGACAAAAATATACAATCTTGGATTTGGAAGACTCTTAAACTAAAACGCCAAATATAGAACCCATAAAGGAAAAGATAAATGATTTTGACTGCAGGAAAATTTAAAACATCTCTCAGTCCCAAAATGCCATAACTAAAATTAAAGGCAAGGGCCAAATCAGGACAGAATCCATGCAATACCAAGGGAGCTACATTTTGTTTTACAAGATCACAAAAGTCAGTGAGAAAAATACGGCCACCCTAATACTACGGAAACAGAGAACTCCTAGAAGTAAAACGCTGGGGGGCAAAATGGTATTCAATGAGGAGTGACCAAAAAAAAAACCAAAAATAAAAATAAGGCTTTTTAAAAAACTTTACAGTATGCGGGGGATGAAATAATGGTACCACCCAGTCTTGGGAAGGGTGATCGGCAGGTTGAAGTAACAAGGATGCAGCTCATGGGAAAGACATTTGACAAAGCCACTCAACCGTTGTGAAACGGCTTTCGGACCCTTGTTGGGGGCTTAAAGGAATTATTTAGAGATGTGGGCAATGCTGTGGGCACAAGGATGCTCATTACAGCGTCACGTGGATAATGTAGGAGCTGGGTCTCTCCTTCGACCCTGGGAGAGAAGCCGTAGACTCCATTTCACCGGATTTGCGACTGGCCCATCATTGGTGCTGATTTGTTTAATGTCGCCTCGAGTCATGTCGTCCCTTCAAAGGTGACACTGAAAACGCTAGTGTTTGAAAGCTTGGTCCGAATAGCGGGTTGAGCACCACGGCGACTGCAAAGACTCCGTCCCACGAGGGCGCGCTGCTGATATAGATTTGCTGCGTTAAAACATGACGCAAGCTTCCACATCCACAGTGTATTCTGACTCTCCGTGATGTCCTCCGCAGGCCTCTGTCCCGGGTCCCCTGCTCTCTCGCCTCCCCACGCTGCTCCATGCCTCGTGTCAGGCCCGGCAACACAGCCCAAGGGTGTCATCACCGCACACTTCCATCACCGACCGGCTGAGTCCGAGCACAGTTACCGCACAGGGCGGGACCCCGCTTTCCCGGTAACAGCAGCCGTTGCCTCCCAACGGGGAATTCCTCACTGGCTGTGCCCCTCCCAGATCCTACCCTTTTCCGTGCCTCCAGAGCGTCTTTCCCATTCCCTTTCCCTCTACCCCCTGGGCCCTCAGGCGCCCAGGTCTCTGGAGCCACCAGCTCCAAGTTTCCTCCTGCTCCAGGGGGGGAGGATTCATTGCTCTTTATAGCTTGGCCTCCTTCCCACACGGTACACAGCCCGTGAGGAATGTCTCTACATTAAAATAAATCCTCCCGGGGATGAGTTCTATTGTCCTGGTAAAGGCAGAAACTGCTACCATCCTGTGACAGCACATGTGTAAACATGGATCTCTTTCCTTTCGGCTTCATATTGACACGTGCCTGTGGCAACCAGAAAAAAGGACTAGAAAGCCTACCCCAAATGTTATCAATGGCTAATTCTGATTTTGGGATAACAAAAGCATTTTCTTTTCTTTTTCTTTTTAAAAATCTTTTAAAGTTTATTTATTTATTCTGAAAGAGAGAGAGAGGGAGCACGAGTAGGGGAGGGGCAGAGAGAGAGGGAGAGAGAATCCCATGCAGGCTCCAGGCTCTGAGCTGTCAGAACAGAGCCCGATGGGGGCCTTGAACTCATGAACCAAGAGACCGTGACCTGAGCCAAAACCGAGACTCGGACGCTTAACCAACTGAGCCACCCAGGTATCTGAAGCATTTTCTTTTCTACTCATGTTCATATGGTTCCCAAGTCTTTTGCAATGAGTAAACATAAAGTTTATACTTATGAACATTTTATTTTAAGTAATCAAATGTGCCCACAAAAAATTCTTCTGTTACAGGATTTTACTTCTCAAATGTAAATACCTTTTACTTTCCCTTGGTTCCTTTACCCACCCCCCTCCCCACCCTCACTCTCACCAATAGCTTAAGGAAAAAGTTTATAAACACTACATAGTATACAATATGCATTTCAAAGATGTGGACAGGCAAAGGTGAACCAAAAGCAGCTATTAACGGATGCGCAACACTGATCTTAGGTTCAAAATGTAGATGGAGACTGTCTGGATTTATACCACCTAGTTTTTTGGATTTACACTGTGGGTTACCTTTCGGCAGTATTCAATCAAACGTGTAGACATTTGGCCAGATTCATGGCCCATGAATGTTAAGATACAATTTGATAAAATCTATCAATCCTGATGTTTAGTTTTCAGAAGTATTTATATCAGCCATTTGTCCACATAAATTGTGTAAGAGACAGTAGACGAGCTGAGATCAAATCGGTGGGTGATGTCCGTACTCTGGTGGGGGGAATAGTGGGGTGAATTGTGTCCTCCAAAATTCACTTCAACCAGGACCTCAGAACCCACCCTTTTCGGAAATGGGGTCCTTGCAGATGTGGTTAATGCTTCCTGAGTACAGCAGAGAATAAACGTGAGATGAAGGTGTGGTTCATTAGCAGGAGAGACCACACTCAGAACTGGCTGACTTGACCTGAGTACCGTTGAGACGGAGGAAGTGGGACTCAGGCTCGGGTCTGGGAGCCAGTTAAGCCCCAGCCACATGCCGTCAAGGAGGAGGGCACAGGGGCTGGCCCTGGCCTCTGGATAAGAGAGCCGAGGCCTCCGGGATCCCGATCGATGGATGACCGGCCACAGACTCCCGTCACAGAGAAGAAACAGCGGGCACGTGGACACATGACACTGATGGAGGAAACGTGGCCGGCTTCCGAGTGCAGCCAGGACATTATCAGCATGGCGTGTGCCAACGTGAACCTAACCCGAGGGCGCATGAGTCTCCCCGCCTGCCTTGCCTGTCTGAAAAAAGACTGTGAATAACTCAGGGCCAGATGCTATTTTCATATTCAATACATCCTGCAGGGAAGTATTTAATGCATAAATGATGACAGTGGAAAGCCTTCCTCTCTTCACTGGAGGCAGCAGCCAGCGGCCACGGGGCCAGGCAGACACTCCCGAACGCTCTCGGCCTTCAGACTCCAATGAATTACACCTTCCTGGTTCCCCGGGCGTGCAGACAGCAGACTGCGGGACTTCTCGGCCCCCATGGTCGCACGATCCAACTCTTACAATAAATCCCCACGTACATCTCTGTCTCCTGTCCTGTCTCTCTGGAGAACCCCCACGACAACAGGAGGCTTTAGCTGCTTTCAAGAAGACGTACATGCAAGAGGAAGGGGAGGACCTCACTTCAAGGCAGCCGGGAAATGTCTTAATTTAACATAATTCAATATAAATGACTTTCTGCATCCTGGTTCCGGAGCCTGACCTTCTCTACATTGAGCCAAGAATCTTCCCACTTGGTCCAGGCTGAGAAAGATAGTGATGCTGGGTGAGCCCAAGGGGCCCTTCCCAGACCCTATGCCCCCCACCCCCGGATGGGGAGCCACCCACCCCCCTTCCCAGACAGCCGGGGCTTCTCCGTCCCTCGGAGCAGCTCGGGCATGGACCCACTGAGCCAGAGTGCACTGGGGTAACTGTTGCAAATGCACATCTCTTGCCCTCCTGAGTCAGAATTTGGGGGGAAGCTGGAAACCATTATTTAAAGAACACCCCCAGCCAATCTAACGCACACTGTGGTTTGAGAGGCACTCGGTCGGTCTCTGAGCAGCAGGCGTTGGTTGATGCTGCTCCTTCTAGAACTACGACCTCCTCATAGCCTCTCATCCCTGACAGACTGACGATGTCTGCAGGAGTTTTTCTTTATGACACCAATCCGGAGTGTCAGGAGAGTCCCTGCAAACTGGGAGAGAGACCCTTGGAGGGAGCTATCCCTGTGTGGACAACTCTGGAGGGTGTGCCGGGCCCACAGGGGCATGAGAAGGATCGGGAGCCCCCAGGTCCCATGCGCACCATGGACACTGGCTGTGAGTCAGGGCCGTAGTGCCCATGGACCTCGGTCCTCATGGCCTGGGGTCTTCCAGGACTGTTCCAGGAAGGGAGAGAGGGGTGGGGCAGGAGAGAACCCCCCAGGGCTCCCTGGGATCTGGGCCAGCAGCCCTGCCTATCCCTGGGAACTTGGCCTTGGCTCTCAGCTCTCTCCAGAGACCAGAGCAGCAGAAGCGGGAAGGCAGAAGCCTAACAGCAAGCCCAGGAAGACCTTGGCTGTGGGGGGACATGGGGGTAGGTACGTAGGATTAGGAGGCATGTGTGTTGGGGGCGAATCCTCCTTCCTGGGGGCAATGCCACTGCCACCCACCTCTTGGGGAAGAGGCGCTGCCCATCACATGGGGTCCTAGGATTAGGTGAGGGTCCCGGTGAGCTGCTGGGGCACGAGGTCTCGCTTACCGTCTGTCCTCTCCCTGGTCCCTTTGCCAGGTGGGGTGAGGAGGGAGGCTGGGGGAGATACTCTACTGCCTCAACAGAATCATCACTTAAATCTGATTGAAATTTTGGTTTGGCTTGCTACAATTTTACAAACTTGCTCTAGATTACTTTTGAAAACAGAACAAAGAAAGATAAAATTGAGACTTAATAAGAAACTGGACAGTTTGGCCTGTTAAATCATGGTGCGGGACTGTTTTGTGTTTCATCAGTTTTACAGATTAAAATGGTGACATATCAAGTGTCCCCAAGTGGGGGGGGCACACCTGGAGGAGATTAGCGAAGATTATGTGTCTTGCTTCACATAAATAATTATATTGTTATGAAATTGTGAAGATCAGAGAACCACATCATTAGACCTCTTAAATCCCAGTTCCCACGATTTTTGAAATAGAAGCTTGGACTATTTGGTAGTTTTCACATGATTTTAGCTCTAACAATGTTTCCATCGAGTGAAATGAGCATACTAATTTAATGAGAGTCCTTCTTTGTGTTTTCACATATCGGCTCACCTTGCCCTCACACCACCATATTCTCATTGTCATTGTCATTGTCATTGCGGTTGAAGAATCCCAGGCTCCAGGAGGGTCCCGTCCCCAAGGCCACACCGCCCACCACAGAGCCAGAACTCACGCCTGATTCTGTCCCACACTCTGTAACCAGGGAAAGCCCTCTCTGTAGAGCAAAGAAGGGAGCTGTGCTGACTGCAAAGATTGTGGGGCCTGCCTTGAGCCCCACTAACTCTACTTCTCATCCCAGGAGTGCGGTTTAAGAAACACCCATTTTCTTCTATGAAATGAATTAAAACTAACAGTTTTGCCATTTATGTCTCATTAGATATCTCTTTAAAATTTTTCATCATGATTAAAACACAATTTTGAAAATTCTCCTAGCTCACTTGGGCACCCCCTCCACCATCCCCCAGCCCCAGCCCCCAGCCTCCCCCCCACCCCACCACCCAATAGACCCAGGAATTCCCAGGAGTTTGCAGACAGGAATTTTCAAATTCAAGGGAAAGTCAGGGAGAAGACGGCAAGCACAATAATATGGCACATAGTGACATCTACTGGTAGATTGTGGTATTGCATACAGCTTCCTTTCATAGGAAATAAATTAGCCAGTTCAGACTAATCCTACTAGTCTCCTGTGTAAATCAAAATAGGAGAAATTCCTGTCATACTGAGAAAGCAGAAGGGTGATCTTGGAATCTTCCAGAACAGTTATAAGCTCCAGTTACGGTCTTGTCTCTTCCATCATTAGTTGTATAGACATGCTTGGGTCAGTAGGTATCCTGGCCACAGAAGCCTCATCTTGAATCATAGAAGTAGGGAACACACATGTCAGAGGCTCTCTCCTTGTGCCCCCAAAGCACGAAGGGCGCCCACGGAGCCATGCCAGAGAGGCAGACCCAAGACAGGCTCCCCTCGCCTTTCCTCTGATCGAGGCACTCCTCTCTTTGCCTCCTTGTATACTAATTTTTTAAAAATAACATTCTGATTTCAAAAAGAATTCCACAGCTCTTTTTAACTTTCCAAAAGTTCTGAATCTGCTATGAAGCCCTGGCCAATCCACATGGACATTCACCATGCCCAGCACACCGGAAGGTCCCGCCGGGACTCTCTGTGGGCTACCAATGGCAGCCCCAGCCCCCTTCTCTCAAAGGACTTGCGGTTTCATTGTGGGATGAAACACGCACTCTTTCCGGAACAAAGCGCTTTTGCCAAATCAATGGGGATATTTTTTCCATGTGATACTATCTCTGACTTTATAACACGAGTCAATGGGAGAGAAAATTCTTTTCACAGTCAGGCTTGCTGGAAGGCATCGTCGCTGTGAAGGAGTGTTTCAGGAGCCTCTGGGGAGGGACGAGTCCCGGAGCTGAGCCCTGCGGCTGTCACCACGGCGCAGCGCCCGTCTCGCGGGAAGCACAGAGCCTTGAAAGACTTTGTGAGCAGTATCTGTCGTTCTTAAGCAAAGTGTACAACCCTCTGGGCGTCCCAACCCACAAAATGGGCCATATATCTACAAGGGAAGACACGTAAGAGACATCTTCAAATTTCCCACTGGACGAATTTCCTATTCCTCTTCATTTCTGATGAACGAATCAAGTTGTCTAATATTTAAACACTGTTATTAAAGTATAGGAAGAAATTTACTCCTCAATGATCCAAATAAGGACATAAGAATATTATGAATAATTAGTATTGAAGAGGCACTTGCTCTGGCCCCCATCCTCACAACTTCTCTAGAAAGGACATTCTATTTTTTTTTAATGTTATATTTCTTGTCCTTTTGTTTCCTTTAATATTTATTTATTTTTGAGAGAGAGAGAGAGAGAACAGGGGATGGTCAGAGACAGAGACACAGAATCTAAAGCAGGCTCCAGGCTCTGAGCTGTCAGCACAGAGCCTGATGTAGGGCTCGAACTCACAAACTGTGAGATCATGACCTGAGCCAAAGTCAGTCGCTCAACCAACTGAGCCACCCAGGCGCCCCAGGACATTCTATTTTTATCCCCATTTTATAGAAGAGGAAACTGAGGCACAGGGCCAGAGGTGGCATGGTCGGCGCCTGAATATTGCTGAGCATTGTGTCCAATTTAAAAAGACAGTCAAGTCCTTTTGGTGGGTCTCTGGCTCCGGGCGTCCTGCACAAATCTAAATGTGATCCGATTAAACTGACCTAACCTAACCCTCCTTTAGGTTAGATAAAGGAGGACTATGTAATCCTTCTCAGGTTGGGCTCACCTGTACGGCGTTCAAATTGAAAACACTAGAGTGTCAAGACCCCAGCAGGCATAAATGAGCCAAAGAGTTATTTAACTGCTCCTTTTTCCTCCACCAGAGGGTCGGCGCTAACGTGTACGGTCCCCAGATCCTGGCTGGAGACGGAGCTTGGAGAGCTGCACGGCCACACCCCCGGCCTCCCCCTCCCGCCTCTGTCCTGGCGAGAAGCCAGCCGCCCGGACCACCGTGAGGCCCTGGGCACCGCCAGGGTGCTCTCAAAGGGAAGTGTTCTCGCCCTTACGTTGTCTTTGCAGCGGCGGGACTGCAGCTGGAGACACCACATCCCCATCCCCGCGGGACGGGAGGTCGTCTGGGACCAGCTGAAGGGACGCCCTAATCGCCGTGTTGTCATCCCTTCTTGTCACAGGTGTCACTCATCTCCGCTAGGAAAGGTGTGTATCCATTTTAATGCCCTGTCCTTACGGATAATGAACGAAGTCACAGCTTGCTACCCCGTGGGTTTCCCAGGAGGAAGGGAAAGCCGTGACCCCATGAGGAGCGCCGGGGGGCTTCGGGCCCATAAAGGGCAAGGTGAGCAGAGGGCCCCCAGAGCGAAGGCGTCTGATTTGCGAGGCCCTAAGACAATAAAAGGATCTACGTGATCACAAGACAGCTCCATCCTTCAAGCCCTGATTACAAACTGCAGGTGACCTTGAACGAGAAGGCACGAATCTCAGGACTCCAGGGTCGGAGCGGCGGACTCCCCTCAGCAGCCAGAGAAAACAGCACTCACAGAATTTCGGGACAGAGAAGATGTAAATAACACCACCGGCCTCCCCGCCGACTTGTTTGTCCCGTCCATCACAACGTCCTTGGCAAACGGTCAGCCTCCTGTGAGGAAAGACGTCTAATTCAACACCGGAGACAAACGCTTACCCTCCGGGGGCGGCTGCAAACCCCAGGCCGCCTTCAGGTGGGCTCCCTTGGAACCACGGAATAAGTTACGACTTCCTCAAGGTGTGGCTTGGGAAACAGAAGCCGCCTGTCCACCCCTGTCCTCCGCGCCGGCTCCGAGAGGCCCCGCAAATGCACCCGAGGTCCGCATGTCAGTGTGAGCGTCGATTCCAGTGACACGGGCAGTGTTTCCTGGTCCAACATGACCATCTGAGTCGATGCACTTGGCACTCCCCGGTCACCAGTCCCAGATGGAACGATTCTGGCACAGAAGGGGACAAGCCCTCCATGCCTCAGGGTGACCTGGACCGACCCTGGCCAGCCTCAGGGACTCTGATTTGTGGAGGACGCTGCCACGCAGGCCCCCCCCCCTTTCACCGTCTGGCCGGGGTGGGGGCTGCGGCACTCAGCGACCCTCTTCTCACCCTCACGCCCCACGGCATTTCTCAGGCGATTCAGCTCAAGAAAACATAAACGTGTTTCCTTTGCTGAGACTAAAACACCTCGATGGAACCCACCATCTCTACCAGGACGTCTGTCATCCCCTGTCTGGACAAACACAGACCTTCCTCTGTTAGGATTCGAACCTGGAGAAAAATTACCAGACACAGAAGTAAAGGGGCCGATATGAGACGTGCCAGGCAAATTCAGCATAACAGCTTTCACTTAGATATATTCCAGCAAAGATTGAAATGTCAGAGATAAAGGAAAAAAGGCTCATAGCCTCCCAAGGAGAAAACAGAAGTCGTAGGATTCTCCCCTGAACCCTTAACCGCAAAAACACCATCCAGGCGCAGAGCAGATAGTAAGCGTGTGTAACGGAAAAGGACCAGGCAGGGCACATACGCGTGCCTCGCCCACACTCCTGATGGGGACGAGGTCACACGAGTCCTGGCAAAGGCCGTGTTCTAAACGGCGGTGTGATTCCATAGGTGCACGGGTCCGACGCGGCCAAACTGGAAGACGTCTTGTTTCGGGACCCACAGCTGAGAGGGAGGGCTCTGGGCGAAAAACCAGGGCGCTCGGGATCAGGACAGTGGCCTCAGCTGCGGAGGGGGGAGGGGCGCCGGCGGAAGGACCCTGCAGGTGCCAATGGGGCTGGTGGCCACCGACGGGCGTTTGTCTTCGGGAGATCCTTGACGCACAAATCCGTTGTGGTGCACCATTCTGTGTCTACGGCACGTTTCCAACAAAATTGTAAAACAAACAAACAAACAAACAAAAAAGACATCAAAACAAAGAATATGTACAAATGAAATGAAACATTAGCTTTTGGCAGATTTAAAGAATATATTGGCTGATGTAATAAAAAAGAACCAAGCGTAGGCAGCGGTGGGAATATTACATACAGTCTATTTCAAGAAAAAACCTGACAAATCACCAAAGAGAGAGAGAGAAATTATACTGGATGAGCCTCATTCATGAAGACAGGTGCAAAATTCCTAATTGTTTTTTTTAATAGGCAATCAGACCAAGAGGCATATTATTAGAGCTCATCAGAGACTGTCAGGTATTGTTAGCATTTATAATAAAAACACATGCATGGTTTGACATTAGAAGATCTCTTATTATTATGTATTAAATTCAGAGAAAAGTCCCAGGATAATATCAGTAAATGCAGACAATTCATTTGGTCAAATTCATCATATTTTACTGGTATTAACAAGAAATCAAAACATCAGGGACCCGTAAAAGTGCACCTCCTTGACAGAATGAAAAAATGTTCACTTCATAGGGTGCCTGGGTGACTCAGGTGGTTAAGCATCTAACTTCAGCTCGGGTCATGATCTCAGGGTTCGTGAGTTCAAGCCCCATGTCAGGTTCTGTGCTGACCGCTCAGAGCCTGGGGACTGCTTCAGATTCTGTGTGTTTCTCTCTCTGCCCCTCCTCCACTCACGCTGTCTCCTTCAAAACTACATATATTTTTGTATTTTTGTATATATATATACATATATATATGTCACCTCGTACGTAAAAGTCAAACAGTAGGGGCACCCCTATGAAAATCTGGTATAATATAAAGATGCCTGCTATCATAATCATTATTCAAAATTATTAAGAAATTTTAAGCAAGTGTAATAGGGTAAGAAAAGGCAATTAGGAAATACACATAATGGAAGAAAGAAGGCAAAATTACAATTTTTAGCATGACATAATTACTTCAAAAATCAAGAAAATTAGGGGCGCCTGGGGGGCTCAGTCAGGTGAGTGTCTGACTCTTGATCTCAGCTCAGGTCTTGGTCTCCGGGCTGTGAGTTCAAGTGGCGCATTAGTCTGCACACTAGGCATGAAGTCTACTTAATTAAAAAAAAAATCAAGAAAATTAACTGAAACGTAAATAGCACTGAATAAGAAGTTCTTGTACTACGTCCAGCTGCAGAATGAACACACAGAACCTGTCAGTAGTGACCACCAGCTCTGATGCCTCCAGACGACAAGACGGACCGTGGACCTCACTCGATGGGACCTTCCGTGAACACTGCAGGCGAGCGCTGCACATTTAGTTCAGGAGGGAGGGTGAGCCCAGAGCCGCTCTTCGGAGGGTCCGAGAGAATTTGTAAAACACTTTTTGTATCAAATTTCCTGATTTTTATATGCAGATAACTATTTCAAAACTTACCTGGGCTAAATATACCCATAAGCTAGATGTGACTGTGGGCCTCAGTATGCAACCTTTGATCAGAGCTTTCCTGAATGACTCATCTGAAAACATAATGGGGGAAAATGTAAAACAGGGCAAAAATCAATTAGTTTTTGAATAGCTAACCATTTGAAATAAATTGAATTAAACTTCTACTTCTTACGTGACACCAAATTACGTCCCCAGGATAAAGATTTCAATGTAAAAAATGAAACTAAACAAGCTTGGGGAAAAATACATAGCTAAGGGGAGCCTGAGTGGCTCAGTCAGTCAAGCATCCAACTTCGGCTCAAGTCATGATCTCACACTTCATGAGTTCGAGCCCTGTGTCAGGTTCTGTGCTGACAGCTCAGAGCCTGGAGCCTCTGTGTCTCCCTCTCTCTCTGCCCCTCCCCTGCTCGCTCTCTTTCTCTCTCTCTCTCTCTCTCTCTCTCTCTCTCTCAAAAATAAATAAAAAATATTAAAACAATTTTTTAAATAAAAAAATATCAATGACTAAATATTTATACAACCTTAGGGTAGGGAAGCCTTTGTAAAAATAACCAAAAGGAAAAAAAAATCCAAAAACCAAGACCAAACAAACAGAAAAATACAACAAATACAGAAATCATAAAAGGAGAAAACTGGCCTTGATTACATACACCTTTTAGCCATTTCAGGTAAAAAAAATAAAAGGTCAGTGGCAGAGTAGGAAAACTATTTAAAACACAGAAGCCTGGTCCCACAAAGCAGTAACCCGCACGTCCAGAAAATACCAGGCACAGGATGCGGAAAAGCCCGTCGCGAAGTAAGAAATGCCCGCGGCCAATGAGCACTCGGTAGAGGTTCAGTCTCACTAGCAATTACAGAAACACAAGGTAAACCAATGACATGTGCCATTTTTCCCTATTGATTTGACCAAGATTTTTTTTTTACATTTTGGGTCCGGGTTGAAAAGGCGTTTATTACCGGTGGAAGCGTACACAAACGTGTAGAACAATTCGGCAACGTGTGTCAGGACCTCCCACTCCGCAAGTCTGTTTCTGGAAGTTTCATCTAAGGAAATCGGAATACATGCAAGGACTCGGTTGTAAAAGCCGCTACTGATATGAGACAGAGCACAAAAACAAAGACCGAGCAATGCCAACGCTGAGCGAGAAACAGCTAGATTCATCTCTTCACACTGTGCAACGCTTGGCCGTTGTTGGAAGCCCACAGAAGTCTTGAAAAATAGTTATTTTTATTTAGTTAGCTTTAAAGATTTTATTTGGGGAGTGGGCGTCAGAGTGGTGGGGCCTCGGGCTCTGGATTCCAGCTCAAGTCATGTGATCTCACGGTTCAGGAGTTCCAGCTCTGGCTGTCAGGCTCCCCCCCCGCAGTGCGGAGCCGGCCTGGGATTCTCGCTCTCTCTCCCTCTCTCTGTCCCTCCCCCACTCTTGCATGCACACGTGCTCGCTCTCTCTCTCTCTCTCTCTCTCTCTCTCTCTCTCTTTTAAAAACAAACAAAAAGGGCACCTGAGTGGCTCAGTTGGATAAGCATCCTACTCCAGCTCTGTTCATGATCCCGTGGTTCATGGGTTTGAGTCCGGCATTGGGCTTTATGCTGACAACTCAGAGCCTGGAGCCTGGTTCAGATTCTTTCTTTCTGTGCCCCTGCCCCACTTGCACTGTCTCTCAAAAATAAATAAATGTTTAAAAAAAACTTTAACAAACAAACAAATAAACCTTAAAGTTTTTATTTTTTTAAGTAATCTCTCCACCCAACATAGGGCTCAAACCCATAACCCCGAGATCAAGAGCCACATGCTCCACAGACCCCTCTAGCCAGGCGCCCTGAAAAACATTTATTATTGAAAGATACTATACATCGCTAAGGGGTATTTTGAATTTATTTTTTAAGCTTGTTTATTAATTTTGAGAAAGAGAGAAATAAAGAGTGTAAGCGGAGGAGAGGCAGCTAGAGAGGGAGACAGGATCTGAAGTGTGCTTTGAGCTGTCAGCAGAGAGCCCGATGTGGGGCTCGAACCCACCAACCATGAGATCATGACCTGAGCCGAAGTCAAATGCTTAACCGACTGAGCCACCCAGGCGCCCCTTAAAGTTTATTTTTATCTTAAATTATTTTAAATTTAAATCTGTTTTCTTTTAAATCATTTATTTTAAATTAAAACAAATAAAGTTAAGTTTATCCTTAATTTTATATCAAGTCCAAACTACACAGCCTGGAGAGAGATCAGAAAGGATGTTCCCCAAGTGATTACCTCCGGATTGGGCGCTTAATGACTATTGTGTTCCAAAGTTCCTTTTTAACATTTTGTTTGTCTCTAATGGACATACTGTTTTGATTTTAAAAAGGGGAAAACTTATTTTTAATGAAAAGGTAGAGGAGGCTGGGGTTTTCAGGTAGAATCCCTGATGATTATACTGCTTAGTTTTATTAGGAGGAATTCGGTTTGCTGCGTGTTTATATAAATATATGGGCCGTATGTAATCAGCAGGCTCACCTTCCTATTGGGCTTTGCTGAGACCTGCTTTCATTTTTTAAAATATTTTTATTTATTTTTGAGAGAGAGAGAGAGACAACGTGAGCAGGGGAGGGTCAGAGACAGAGGGAGACACAGAATGCGAAGACGGGCTCCAGGCTCCGAGCTGTCAGCACAGAGTCCGACGCGGGGCTCGAACCCACGAACTGTGAGATCATGACCTGAGGCGAAGTTGGCCGCTTAAGTGACTGAACCACCCAGGCGCCCCTGCTTAGACCTGCTTTTAAAGCAGAGTCGCATGCTTAACACCGGTCAAGAGAACCACTCCGGAAATACGCAAACTGCCAGGAGACAGCCTAGTCAGGCTTTCATTGAACACTCTGAAAAATTCAAATTTTATTGCAAATAATCCACAAAGTGGGTTTTCTGCCTGTGGGTTATTAGGATTGCCTGCAAGTGCCTGGTTTTATCCCCGGCAACTTAATACAGTTAATGGACCTTCTACAAATATTTACAGGCCCAGAGAGCGATTCGTTGGCAGCCGCGGCCTTCCCTCCAGGCGGGTTAACAGTCAGCTCCCGCCAGCCCCTCAAATGCACAGAGAAGCTGGAGACGTCTTGCCAAGGACTCGGGCGTGGAAGAGTGTGGGGCTGCGAAGGGCGTGAGGCCCCCCGATGAATGTGAGAGGCTGTTCATAAATTAAAATGCAAGCGCCCAAAGTAAACTAAGAGGTTCGTCCAGAAGCTACAAATTAAGAGCCCACACTCTCAAAACAAAATGGCATTTCTCCGACCCGACTGACCACTTCCGGTCCCCTTTGCCGGCCACTGTCCAGCTCAACTCCCTCCCGGGCAGGCTCCCGCCCTGGCCAGCCCGCCCCGCCCCGTGCTGCGAGTGACATCTGGGGTTTCCTGGTTGTCCGCTAAGACTTTGGACGTCTCAGACGTGACAGAGCCACTCCGCACCCCGTCTTCTTCCCTTTCCTACTCCTTCCCTCAGTCCTCCCAGCTCGGGTAAGGGCGTCGCCATCCCCCTGGGGCCCCAGCCAAAAGCTAGCTTTCATCGGAGATTTTTCCCTCTTCCCCTGCCCGACATCAAATCCTTCGGCAAGCCCTGTCAGTTCTGTCACTAAGTGCCGAAGCCACCCTCTGCTCACGGTCCCCCGGCACTGCCCCGTTGACTCCATCCGTTGCTTCTCATCTTCATGACTGCAATAACCTCTGGGTGGGTCTTTCTAGAATCTAGAACTTTCTAGAACTTTCTAGAATTCCACTGGGTTGGCAGAGGAATCTTTTTAATGTAATTTATATCTGCTGGAATCCCTCCAAGGACTTCCTGATGCACTTGGGAAAGCCCCTGAACTTCCCACCAGGGTCCACAAGATCTACGGAGGCCCCTCCCTGCTCCCCACTTCCTTGCAAATTATTCTTCTATTTCAGGGATTCCAAGTTCATCTCACCTGAGGGCCACTGCGCTTTTCTGTTTCCTTTGCCTGAAAGTCCTCCCACCCCACTTTCCCCCCATTCCTATTCCTTAGATTTTGACACAGTGAGGAATTAAGAACATGCGTTGAGGGTGCGCGCTGTGTAACCGGCAATCAGAAGACCTGGCTACTGGTCTTCCACTGTTTTCAAGAGAGGACACCTCCTCCAAGCCACAGTGGTCACAGCTGCAGCCAGGAACAGCTCAGGTGGCTCTTTGGCTCGCGGTCTCTTCTTCTCTGGGACCCGTCCCCACAATTACCTTCTTTCTTGGAAATCTAAAACCCAGACACAAAGATCCAAAAACCGGAGGTCACTGGAGCCAGTCACCTGCTGCTGCAGAAGTCCCCAAACTGTCCAATGTCTTGCACCAGACTTCCTCATTCAGCTTTTCCTTGGAGTTTATGAACTTTCTAGTATTTTGGGGGATACGTTGTCTAGCTAGAGTTGGGTTCTGTGACGTACAACTGAAATGGTCTCTGAGGAAAACATTCGAAGAACCCTATCTTAATTCACTGCCTTATCTGCTTCCTAGAACTCAGCCTCACGGGACCCTTCTCTGACCAGTGACTCCTGGTTACCCAGGGGTCTGTGGGATCTAAAATCAGTTCGAGGGGCGCCTGGGGGGCTTAGTCGGTTAAGCTTCTGGCTTTGGTTCAGGTCATGATCTCACCGTTCGTGGGTTTGAGCCCTGCATTGGGTTCTGTGCTGACAGTTTGGAGCCTGGAGCTGCTTTGGATTCTGTGTCTCCCTCTCTCTGCCCCTCCCTGCTCATGCTCTGTCGGTCTCTCTCTCATTAAAAAAAATAAAAACAAAATAAAATCAGCATTGATAATGTTGGTACGGAGCATTTTGTGCGCTCGCTCTCTCTCTCTCTCTCTCTCTCCCTCTCTCTCGTGCGCGCGCGCACTCTCTCGGGCCCTCCCATGATGCTGTGTAACTTTTCTCCACCATCCTTGAGGCTGCACTCTGACCCGCCTTGACGTTTGCTCACAGCCCACCTCCTCACCACATGCTTGTAAACGTACACAAAGGGGCCTCATGCATGCACATCAGTAAATCTGAACTCTGAAGAAACTTCTCTCTCCTGGAAGGAACTTGCCTCCCTTGCCTTCCCTGGGTTACCTTCTTCCTATTCCTTTGAGGAGCTGTGGACAATCACCAGGGCCAGGGCTTCCCTCTTTGAAGGTCAGGGACCCCTTTGATAAAGGCTGCAGATATTTTCCACCAAAAAAAAAAAAAGTGTGTGCACACTCACACACAATCTGGCACGCAGCAGAAGTTCTTGGCTTCCTGATTAAGAATCACTTCACTCGGAATAGTATTTTTGTGCCCTCGCTCTGCCCCTGTGCATACACACCACCATTAATCCCCCCACTCTCTGTCGGTGGCTCTTCCGCACCCCTGTTCCCAGAGCTAACCATAAAGTAAAGCTGGCTCTTACCCCTGGAGTTTATTATGGTGAGAAAACACATGCACGCGCACGCACACGCACACACACACACACACACACACACACACACACACTTAACAATTACAGGCAGTTAACACTTATGAGTCATTAAAAGCTTCCCCATTAGAACCCTTCCCCGGGACAAACATTTTCAAGTTTCCTAGATTACCGTTGATCTCTCACAAGTGGGTTTTAAATGCTTCCCTTCGTGGGGAGGCATTCCTGGACCCTGGAGGAGACCAGGAAACCGCCGAGCCTTATCAGCGGCAGACTTAGCCAGAACGTCCTACTGGGTTCTTTCCTGGGAAGATTATCACAGTGATTAATCTCAACCACTTTCCCTTGTCAGTTTCAGAAGCTGACATTTTTGGCCTTGTTCCCAGATTCCAGGGATACTGTCAGTTTGAAACCTGCAGCTTCTTATATACCGACTCTGCCTTCTCATTAGGAAAGAGGTCTGAACGTGCTGGGAGTGTTGTGGGCGCCTTCTCCTGGCTCAGAGTGTGCCGAGGGAAAGAAGGAAGAGGAGATGGAGAGAAGACAGATGCCCGATGCAGTAGAGAAAGCAGCGTAGACTCCAAGAGGCAGGACAGGACTGGACAGAGGCGCCTTTGTTCCCAACCAGTGCCCGGGGCTCAGGACCACCCCCAGGCCCCTAAGGCTTCTTCCCAGTGGAGGAAGCTGTTGTTTTGGGACAGCTGGGTGGCTCGGTCAGTTGAGCATCTGACTTCGGCTCAGGTCATGATCTTGCAGTTTGTGGGTTTGAGCCCCGCATCAGGCTCTGGGTTGACAGCTCAGAGCCTGGAGCGTCTTTGGATTCTGTGTCTCCCTCTCTCTCTGACTGTCCCCTGCTCATGCTGTCTCTCCCTCTCTCGAAAATAAAACAGTAAAAAAAAAAAAAGGAAGCTTCGTTTTGGTTGGTTATTTGCTTTTCAGTGGCGTCAACAAGGTCTGGGGCGGGGTTTCTCCATCAGGGCGCTGCCGTGCGGGCCATCCTGCGCTTCTGGGCTTCTTCCTTGAAGTCTTAGGGAGGGCAGATATCCTCCCGTTTTGGTTCACAAGAGCCTGGCCTCTGCCCACTAGATGCTGGCAACGCATCCCGCTTATGACAACTGAAACTGGGCCCAGAGTCAGGGACGAAATCGCCCCTGACTGAGAGCCACCCAGGAGAGGAGAGCTTCAGCCCGACAGATCACGCCGAACTCTCGCTCCATCCCTTCCACGCCCATGACCTTGGAAAACCCCCACTATTTATTTGAGGCTGTTTTCTTGTCAGCAGTGATACTTACCTCGAAAAGCTGTTTTTGGGAATGAAACGAAGCGACAAGCACCTCACAACAGGTTCTCAACAAATGTTTGTTCCCTCTCAGCTCCAGCCTCGTTTACTGAACAAATGTTTATTGAGTACGTAGGCTGTGTGTGAAGGATGTAAACACAACACGCAGATCTGGTCCTCTGGAGCGAACCCACTCAGGGACAAGGGCGGAAGTCCACGGAGCAGAGCAAGGGCACGAACAGAGATCACTCACAAACCCTACAACTCTCGCCCTGTTTGTCTTTTTTTTTTTTTTTAAGAGTTATTCTTTTTCCACCAGCTCGCCTGCCTCCTGACAGGGGGAGGGGCCTCAAGGTTGGGGCTTCCGAAGTGGGAGAGGCGCACAGGCCTAGAAACAGCAGGGCAGGGGCTCCTGGGCGGCTCAGTCGGTCAAGCATCCCACTTCGGCTCAGGTCACGATCTCACAGTTTGTGAGTTCGAGCCCCGCGCTGGGCTCTGTGCTGACAGTGTGGAGCCTGCGTCATTGTTGGTTGCATTTTAATGAAAAATTTTAAACCTGGCACCTATATATGAAGGCGGGATAAGCCTGGAAAGTGTCGTTCATTGAAATCGGTTTCAGATCTGGGATAGAGTTTTCTTCTGTTTTTTTCAAGGCAGGAGGGAATGAGAATGGGGTACCCTTTGGTTAATGGTTCTCATGTCTGGACAGAAAAAGAGTACTCTTACTTTTAAAAAAAATCTAGGGGCGCCTGGGTGGCTCAGTCGGTTGAGTGTCCAACTTCCGCCCAGGTCATGATCTCACGGTCCGTGGGTTCAAGCCCCATGTCGGGCTCTGTGCTGACAGCTTGGAGCCAGGAGCCTGCTTCGGACTCTGTGTCTCCCTCTCTCTCTGCCCCTCTCCCACTCACACTCTGTCCCTCTCTCAAAAATACATAAACATTTAAAAAATAAAAAGAGACATGAAACCGTAGGCAAAGGTCAACGGTGTGGGAGTCTCAGGAAACGGCCCCCTGTGGGCTAACGTGAGGTGAATAGAGAAATTGCGGCAGGACGGAGGACTCGAGGAGATTTGGACTCTGTCTTGCAGGTCACTTGGCGCGCCCCGGGCTGCTGCTCTCAGGACAGGGACGGGGTCAGACCTGCTCGGCAGCAGGGGAGGACTAGGGGGAGGAGGGATGGAGGCTGGGATTGCTGGGAGCTGTTCCCGCGGCAGCTGCGGTTTTGCTGCAGATTCTGCAACGACAATGGCGAGGTGTCAGGGGGCGCAGCTGGTTGAGCGTCTGACTTTGGGTTTCGGCTCTGGTCACGGCCTCACGGTTTGTGAGTCTGAGCCCCGCATCAGGCTCCGTGCTGGCAGCGTGGAGCCTGCTGGGGATTCGCTCTCTTTCCCTCTCTCTCTGCCCCTCCTGTGCGCTTTCAGAACAAGTAAACTTAAAAATAAATACTTTATAAAACGAGAAAAGAGGCCGTCCCTAAGCGCCCTGCCTACAGCAGCACCCCCTCCCCTCCTCCCAGCCACGACTCTCTTGTCCTCAGCCCGCCTTGCTTTTCCTACGGTAAAGTGAGCGTGCGTCTGCTTCTCAGCCTCCCGTGAAAACGCAAGCTCCATGGAGGGAGCACCCCACGCAGAGCTGCCCCCCCAACTCCCAGGACGGTGGCGCCTTGTGCCAGGTCGTTTGCTAAATGAAGGGCGTCGGGTACATACGGTTCTTTACTGTTGTCACCTGTCATCATCATCACGTGGAACCAAGAAAGCCTTGCAAAATAAAATGCACCAGAATTAGACCAGATCTGTTCTGGCCACAAGCTCTTTGGCCTTGGAAAGCCGTGGTTTCCAAGCGTCCGCGTTCTTTTTCGTAAAAGAGCAGTCGCGTCCTCCGCTTCCCCAGGCCACACCTCCCAGAACCACCGGAGCGGAGCGGGGTCCCACGCAGCATTTTATCAATAGGCTATGTTTCTGGCTTTACTGCTAACTCTCCAAGAGCACAGACCTAGTCTTACTATTAAAAGACCCGGCACAGGCCTGGATCTATACATGATTGTGAACAAATAGCAAAGGTTGAAAACTTCCTTTGAGAAATGAACCGAGCTTCAAATATTCATGCTCCAAATGAGTTTTACATGGTCACTGTGTCGCTCCATTTCCTAGAGCAGACAAAACAATTAGCGATGTGTCTGAGCCGCTAAGAATGTTCTGTCAGTCTGGGTTTTGTTCAGGATAAAGAATACAAATGCTTGTTTTTACTAAATGAATGGTTCTCCTGGATCAGCGCTGAAACACAATGCTCATGCTATTCTGATGCCTCTGACCCAGGCGGAAGACATGTGCTCCCACCGACCGAGCGCCTGCCCGTGAGGGATGCCTCGACACAGGGGGACATAAGTGCTCCCTGAGGGGCACGAGCTGAGCCTCCACTGCTTAGTCAACCGCCAGGCTGGAACCAGGCATCAGAAAATTTTCCACACGTTCATGTTCACATGTAACCACTCTCTTTTCAAAGAGCAAGATCAACATCAGAAGGAATAAAGTCGCGGTAACAAGCAGTTTAAACAATTAGTATAAGTCCAGGTTATTTTCCTATATCCATTAGACAGTGGGGGGTGGGGAGAGGCTTACATCTAGACTCTAAAAGTTCCTCCTTCTTTAAATGCTTGTAAACAGGGGTGCCTGGGTGGCTCAGTTGGTTGAGCGTCCGACTTCGGCTCAGGTCGTGATCTTGTGGTTTGTGGGTTCGAGCCCTGCGTCGGGCTCTGTGCTGACCACTAGCTCAGAGCCTGGAGCCTGCTTCCGATTCTGTGTCTCTTTCTCTCTTTGCCCCTCCCCTGTTCTCGCTCTGTCTCTCAAAAATAAATAAATGTAAAAAAATTAATAATAAATAAATAAATAGATGCTTGTAAACAGATGCTGAAGCCGGGGCGGCGACGGGGAGTGGCTGGTTCGGGGTCAGCACCGGCATATTCACTCAGTCCTCGCAGACGGTCTTGAGGATTGTGGTGTCATCCCCACTTCAGGGACAGAAAAGCAGCCGGGGTAGATAGGAGAACTCGCCCAAGGTCACACACTGGAACTTGAACCCAAGCTATCCGAACCTGTGTTCTCAGGTGCCACGGTCATGAGTGGTGAATCGACGCACACAGCAGAGCAAGAGGAATCGAACAATGATCACTTGCTTGATGGAAATTATGGTCACACAGTTTCCATAGCTGGATCTGCCACCGCTGGGCTAAGGTTCTGCGAATCATCTTCTCAGACCAGGTTGGGGAGAGAAAGGGCTTGTCACGTCAGCAGTCACAAAGAAATGATAAAATCTGGCGAGAGGACTGGAGATGTGGGAGGGGTTTCTCAACATCTGGGATTATTAAAAAGAAGTTTGGGGCTAGCGGGAACCTCCGCACAAGTAAGGAGACGGGCCTCGGGCGGATCCCCACAAGCTGGGGAGGGACTCGCCGGGAGGCATCTGTGAGAGTCCGTGCGCGTCCTGTTTACTTTGCGGCGATCTCCATCTACCGGGCCTGGGCACTTCGGGCAAAATCCAAAACAGAAGATAGTGGAAGGAGGAGGTGTCAGGCAATACTCACGTCAAATTCGAGCCCTGACACTTATCATCTAGTCTTTGAGCCTCTCTGTTCGTCTCTAAGATGTGAGTACAAATGCCAGCGCCAGCTGTGACACCAGTGTTGCTGGGAAAGTGAACTAACGTTACACATGGCAGAAGAGGGTCCGAAATCAGCTGGTCATGAAAAGCCACAACTTAACCAGCACCGCGTTGTAAAATCAGTTCATCAGTTGTCGTTGGGGAGGGGTGGGTACAAAGAATCCAAACACATATAATCTTTTATCTAAAAAACTTTTTAGGGATGATTCCTACCCTGGGTTTTCCTAGGAGGGAGACAGACTTGCACAGAATTTGCTCGACTTTGATGGAAGGTAAATCCCTTTACTTCTCACTTAGTTTTAAAGACCCGGGAAAGTTCCAAACTTCTTAATTACGGGTTACCTAGCACACTCTTTCAGGGAATCCTTGCAATCCAAGGTCTATTCGTTAAGATTAAACACAAAACAATTGGAGAAACTAGAAAATGGACAGGATGTTGAATTTTATTAGATAACAATATTATATTTTGTAAGAAAAGACTATTTCCAGGAGATGTGTGTTGATGTATTTACTGGTGAAGTTCAATGATGGTTGCAAACTCACATGGTTCAGAAAAAAATTATATATACAAATGAATAATAAAAACAATTCGTTATAGGGCGCCTGGGTGGCTCAGTTAGTTGAGCGTCTGACTTTTCAGGCTCAGGTCATGATCCCACGTTGTGGGACTGAGCCCCACGTCAGGCTCTGTGCTGAGCATAAAGCTTGCTTAAGATTCTCACTCTCTTTCTCTCTCCTTCTTTTGCTAAAAAAATAAAACTAAGGGGCGCCTGCGTGGCTCAGTCAGTTAAGCATCTGACTTCAGCTCAGGCTAGGACCTCACAGTTAAGTTCAAGCCCTACATCGGACTTTCTGCTGTCAGCACAGAGCCCACTTCGGATCCTCTGTCTCCCATTCTCCCTGACCCTCCCCCACTCTCTCTCATAAATAAACATTAATAAAAAATAAAAAATGTAAAATAGTAGGTATAAATAAAGCAAATATGGCAAAACGCTAACTGCTGAGCTTCGATGGTGGGTTTACGGGCCATGTTGAAAAGTGTTCCCAATAAAGCACCGAAGAACAAACAAAAACACGAGGTTGCATTTAGAGACTGGCCCACGTGAAATTTTCCATCTTTCCCCTTTTCCGTTCATGGTACAGATGGCCGAGGCAGGGTGGTGGTGCAGAAAACTAACTAAAAGACCAGTTTTATGCAACTTTTGACACGTTATGTCACAGGGTCATTCAGCCAAATGGCGAGAAGTCATAACCTAAAATCTATGGTTTTAAGAGTCTTAACAGGGGGGAGGGGGTTATTAGCCTTTCCAAGGTACCTGATCCAGGAAATGTATCCAGAGATATTTAAGGACATTTTGAAGACAGTGAGGCAACTACTGAAGAAAATAAATCATGTTGTCCACTGGGTTAGAACAGATTCTCTCGAGGACAGTGCCTCATATGCTAATAATTAGCATTTATCTGTAAATGGGTACACTGATCTTAAGATACACTGATCATTAGAATAAAAAGAATTGTGTAGGAAATAAGGCAAAGTCCTATACGATTTTAAGGTGTTCTTAAAAGACTAATAAAGAAACCAAAAAGAGTGCAAGTGAAAAGAAGACAAGAGATTTTTATAAAACCAGGAAGAAAAATGAAAATCCTCAGGAGACAAAATAAAATCACTTCATAATTTATACATGGTTTGCAGCATATGAGCTGCAAAATAGTCTCTGACTCTTTTGAGAAATGCCCACAGTTTTTTGGGAGAGAATTTCCCCCAGGGCAGGTTCCACACTTGAGGCTTTCCCCAAAGGTCCCAGCAGAACTCCACCGACTTCGAAGGATATCAGCAGTCTGAGAAGGTCACGGGAATGACCGAAAACACGGGAACCGTTTAAAGCCCCATTTAGGACATTAAACATGAGAGGCAACTGTCAAGTTTTCACAGTGGCAGTCTGAGGTGTCTGTGATGTGAATACCCCTGTGACACAGTGTTACTCAGCAGCTTCAATGCGAGTACAGGGTAAGCCGCGACAAAAAACAGAATATTAAAGGAAAAAAAAAGGGAAATCAGTAAGTGAATATACTTATGACTATGTAAAAAATAGTCCGGAATCTCCAAAAAGCAAGTATATTGGGATGTTGGAATTCCATGTTTCTCCCCCCTTTCCCACCAGTTCTACCAAAAAAAATTTTTTTTAATTATTATTATAAAGGAATGAAAAAAAAAGGGTAAGAAAAGTCAGGGCTGGAAGGCCACGGATGAATAATCACATACAAAGGGTCCTCAAGATAAGACCTAACGTGGGAACGAGACCAGACAGACGCTCCAAGAACGGTCACCGTCCCCACAGTCAGTGGTGTCTGCCATTCTCGCCGAACAACCGTGCGAAAACACCCATTCTCCCCCTCTTCCCAACGGCAGGTCCCAAAACGTTCCCACCAAACAACTGCTCCCAGTAACAGCATCCTTGTTGGTGACAGGCCTGCAGACATCTTAGTCTCCAAGTCTTTTTTGGCCTGAACCGATAGAAAATACACTGCTCTAAAGTTGTGTGTGTGTGTGCGCGTGCGTTACTATGAGAGAACAACGTCACTTAATTACTCATCTTTAAAACCAAAATCATAGAATCAAACCCACATACTGTTACTGCATTCTAGAGTCTTAGGGGGTCCCCAGCCTACATGGGCTATGTTAAAAAAATACAAAAAATTTTTAGGTTGCTTGTTTGAAACTCAGAAAGCACTTTTTCCCTAGACATACTGTAGTAATAAGGGAAATGGATCTGCCCCCCAAAACCTCATGTCCACAGTCTCTTCCCTCAATTTCCTGGTCTGAAGACTAATGGCTACTTGGCATGCTTCCTAATGCTTTCCAGAGCCTCCCACACAGGTCTCCATTTCCATCATGGAATTTTCTTAAGAGCGGTATTTTTAGGCTGGAAAAGGCTTTACTAACAATTTAATTGTTTATCATTTAGAATCTACTAATTTTCATTTTTACAACACAGAGGACACAAGATTCATTTAGGTTCCAAACAAAAAATATTTTTAAGCACTCAGAATTATGGGCACCTAGGTGGCTCAGTCGGTTAAGCATGCAACTTTGGCTCAGGTCATGATCTCTCAGTTTGTGGGTTGGGGCCCCGAGTTGGTCTCTGTGCTGACAGCTCAGAGCCTGAACCCTGCTTTGGATTCTGTGTCTCCCTCTCTCTCTGCCCCTCCCATACTCATGCTCTGTCTCTCTGTCTCTCAAAAATAAGCAAACATTAAAAAAAAAATTAAAACTAGAAAAAAAAAGCAATCAGAAAACTAAAACCAAAGGGGAATAAGAGAACACTAAAATGTCCCTAATAGTTTGTGGACTTCAAACATCAAAAGCAAGATGCTATTTTAAAATATGTAATGACGTAAGTTTAAAGATGAGTGAATTTTCATTTAAAATTCTGTAAAAAACCAAATGGTAGTGTAACACCACTGAGACTAAGTGCTGAAAAACTAAGTAATAAAACAAATACGTGTAACAGGATTTCAATGTGAATTCTGTGGGCGCTTTTTCTAAGCCAAGAATTCTGGCTTTTAATACAGAAGGAACGTTTCCAACCTAAGCAGTATTATTTAACACTTTACATCTAAAAGCTGTACTTTAGGAACATTCCCTGAGTTTTCACAACTATTGGAAAAGCTTTTAAGAGAAAAGGGGGGGAGGTATAAAGAGGACCACTTTAGACGCGGCATAGTGTAACTGGTATGAATGCTGGCCTAGGCCCTATGCCTCGGTAGGGTCCTCCATTTTTCTACCAAAACCTTGTAGCACCTGATAGCTTCATCAGCTTTTCCGTTTTCAAATAAGCAACCTTTCCTTCCCACCGTGTCCCCGATGAATGAGTCCTAAGATCTCCTAGGGGTGGACCTCAATTATTGAGTCCCCTTTATACCTAGGGCAACCACTCATTTTAATTTTCCCTTGGAGCAGGGTCTTGGGCTCCCAATGGAACTTTCACTAGAGTGAGCAGCATGTTCGAAAATGTGTCCAAAGCTCTCTTCCGGCCGTTCTGCACAACCAGAATGCAGGAGAGCTGGGAGAGGACCGGAGCAGATTAGTCATATTTGATTCTCTCCGCCAGGGGCTCCTGTTTGTAATGGGAGATAATCTGAATTAGGATGGAACAGTTGATAAGCAGGAAGAACAGGCTGGCTAACCAGATAAACAGAAAGGTGTTCTGCCCCTGGAACTCCAGGGCGTAGGCGGGGGCCAGCCAGAGGGCCTGCCCGAGGAACCACAGCATCAGGAGGCCCACGGCCCGCTTCCACGGGATCCGCACCAGCGGCATCACCAGCGGCAGCAGGCAGAGGTACCAAAGGAAGTACTGGGAGGTGCAGACTTTGTTAAACGTCACGAAGATAGACGTGTGCAGGAAACAGCAGAACACAAGGTCTCTGTAGTAGGAGAACGACACGGCCAACAGCAGGAAGAACTGCGGCAGGAAGGCGGCGATGCCCAGCGAGAGGCTCCATGGGCTCTCCGCGGTCAAGTACAGCAGGTAGAAGTAGGGCGAGAAGTTGTGCCGGATGTCCCGCCTCGTCAGGTGGTACAGGTACGTGTGCTCCAAAAACTCCCAGCCGTACTTCCGGTAGAAGCCCAAGCCGAGGGCCAAGAACGTGAGCCCGGCGACGGTGACAAAGACCAGCACGGCGCGACTGCACAGCCTCTTGAGGAATTCGAACGGGAGGGCCCGGAAGGAGCGGCGGGGCTGGGCGGGGTCGCGCTCCGGGAGCAGGTGCAGGACCACGGGCAGGATGTAGGTCACCGGGTACATCTTCATGTGCACGGCGAGCCCGTATGTCACCGCGGCCCACGCCACCTGCCTCGTCGCCAGCAGGTACAGCGTCGCCAGCACCAGCGCCGTCACCAGCGAGTCCGCGTTGCCGCGGCTGGACACAGCCATGGGCAACGGGTTAAGGAGCCAGAAGACACAGTAGCCGCAAGCCTGGCGCCGGCCCAGCCCCTTGAGGAGCAGCAGGCGGTAGAGGAGGAAGGCGGTGAGCAGGTCGCAGCTGATGAATAGAAACTTCCCGAAGAGCTCGCACAGGTACACGTTGGGCGTGAGCAGCCAGCTCAGCAGCGGGGTGTAGCGGTACGTGGCCCGCAGGTACGGGGAGCGCCCTTGGGTGACGAAGCGCGCGGCGTCCGTGAACACGTGGTAGTCGACGTCCGTGTACCGCACGAGCAGCGTCCGGTCCTGGAAGACGCCGTAGAAAACCAGGGCCACCCGGGCGAGGAAGGCCACCCCGAAGACGCCGGAGGGCGGCACCCGCAGGCCCAGGAACCACTTCCCCCAGTGCCTGGGGGGACCCATGACCGTGCGGCGCCTCCACTGCTCAGCCCCAGCGCCGAGCTGCTTTCGAAGGCGGCGGGCGCCTCTCCCACCCGCCGGCCGCCAACCGAAACCACGGCCGGGCGGCCGCTTCCGGCAGGAGGCCCCGCCCCCGCCCCGCTTCCGGATGGAGGTGCCGCACCGCCCTCTCAGTGGCCGGGCCGAGCGTGCCTTCCTCCGGATTGGCTGGGTCGCTTCCGGGCCTTCCCTCGGCGGGGGCGGGACTTCCGGTCCTCGCCGGAGGCGCGGGGCCCCGGCGCCCTGGAGTACGGCCGGCGTGGTCACCGAGTCGCGGCAGCTTACCTCTGCGTGTGCCTCCTGTTCCCCGCGCCGCAGCTCCGGTCAGCGGAGACGGAGCCTGGGACAGGCCGAAGACCCGCGAATGAAGGGAAGATGAGCCGTGATCGCTTGCCGGCCGCCCCGCCGCCAGCCGGCCGGTAACCGGGGCGGTGTGGGCCGGGCCGAGCGCGGGTGTCCCGTGCGTACTCGGGACGCGCCTATATGTTGAAACTGTGCCTTGTGTGCCCGGACTGGAACTGAACTGGATGGCCGCTGATTTGCCCGCCAGCCGCGGGTGGGAGGGAGCGAGGAAGGTGCCCCCGCGCGTCGCCGCTGGGGAGTTGGCCTTCCTTGTCTCCAGGTGGCCTTTTGGTCCCCAGCCCACCGTTCGACCCTTCAGGTCTCAGCTGCGGTATTAGCTCCTAAAAAGCACGTCCTGGCTCTCAGCTTCTGTTTTCATCCACAGCGTAACGTAGCTGCCTCCTCCACCGAGGGTTGGACGCACTGGGGTGCAGGGGTTCCGAGCTCTAGAAGGTCGTTCCCGCACAAGACCCTGCCTGCTTCCTATGCCCTGGCCGGTGCCTGCCATCCAAGTGCCCCGGCCCTCACTCATGGAATGACCAGTGCAGTGCATGTTATAGCATTTGTCAAACTGCCTTGTGATCCCCGATTTTTTGTTCGACTCTCTTCCCTCGTTTTGGGTCGGGAGGCTTGGAGTTCATGGAGAACATAGATTATCTTGTTCTTTTTCTGTGCCTCAGCACATAACACGTTAGCAGACTGCGAGTAGGCCTTCAGTACAAGTCGAATTGATTTTGGATGGTCCTTTTATTATTTATTTAATTTATTTATTTTTTTTTTACTTTGGTTACACCCTCTACCCCCAGTGGGGTTACCAAGACCAACCTCCCTCCACTCTCCAGTGCCTGGTTGAGAGGCTTATAGGGTTATAGTTAGCCCACTCCTGGCTCCCGGGGGCCCCAATCACATCTCCTTGGCAGGACAGGGCCAGGGGTGGCCCTCTGCTGCCCTTCTCCCTCCCAGCCTGCCTCGTGTTTGGCTAGAGTTCTCTGCTGGTCTCAAGTGTCCTTAGAGCAGGGTCTGTGGGCACAGGGCCCGGAAGCCCCCACAGGGAGCAACGGCAGGCCACAGGCCACCCATAGCAGCCAGGGGCACACAGCACACTTGCCCACACTTCCAGAAAGCCCAGCCCCAGACAAACCTACAGAATCAGCACTTCCTTGAGGGAGACCCTGTCCCATCAGTCCCCCTGTGCCAGAGGCTGATCACATGCTCATCTCTGTGCACATCTGTAACCCTCATGACGAGTCTCCTTTTATAAACCAAGAACCTGAAGACCAAAGCAGTTAGCGCCTTACTCGGCACTCCCAGTTAGAAGCCCAGACGTAGGTCTGCCTGCCATGTGCACACAAACTGCCTCCCCGGCAGCTGTGGGGCACGTTTGGCTGCAAACCGTGCTCAGTGCTTCCTGTTCGGAGCACTGAGTATAGAAACAGCCGCTTCCTCTTTGTCCCAATGTCACAGGCTGCTGTGTCTGTGGTGCTGGCCGGTCTGGCACCTGCAGGCCAACCTGGACATTCCTCTTACCGGAGTCCCTCCAGGGTGGCATCCTCGGAGGGCTCCCTACCCCCTGTCCTTTTCTCTTTCTGATGTCCTTCGCCTGTCTCAGCTCTTGCCCCTGCATCCCCCAATACGCCCGCTCCCCTGAGTTTCTCACCAAGGACTCCAGCCCACCAGCCCTTTCCCGCCGTGGACACTCGTGCACCTAGTCTGCAGAACTGCGGGATGTCCTCATTTGTTTCAGGCTCTGTTCATGACCTGGCCGTGAGATTGTAGGGCTTCTGACGTTAGGGATGATATCCTTAGTTTCTTTTCAGTGACTCATAGTCTATTGCAGCCTTAGGCACATTATAAATGTTGGGCAGATACTGACCGATTTTACAGAGGGGAGGAGTCTGTTCGGCCTCAGCATGCCACCTCCCTGCCCCAGTTTGTCCATCACACAACTTACATTAATCTTTGGACGAACCCTATTAATCGTGTGCATTCCGTATTCACATTCTGACACCTTTTTCTCCTGTTGGGTGCCTCCATGTAATGACGTGCCTTATATTGGTCGTCACGCTTAACTATCGTTTTGGGTCCACGGCTGCATCTGTAGTGACGGCACATCACCGTGCTGGTGCTGGTGATGACGGTGACTCCCGACAGCGGCTTGGTTGGGGCCTTGTTCACAGTGTGCCACACAAGGTGGATATGGTGCTTTCCCAAATGAAGAAATCGGTACTTGACGGAGGTCAAGTGATGTTTCTAAGTCACATCATGAACTAAAGGCAGAGCTGGAAAGCAAAAGCAAATTCTATCTGGCTCAGATCATTTTTAAAAAAACTGTTTTTTAATGTTTATTTATTCTTGAGAAAGAGAGGAGAGAGTGAGCAGGGGAGGGGCAGAGCCAGAGACGGACACGGAATCCAAAGCAGGTTCCAGGCTCTGCACGGTCAGCACAGAGCCTGACGCGGAGCTCGAACTCATGAGCCATGAGATCAGGACCTGAGCCGAAGTCAGACGTTTAACCAACTGAGCCACCAGGGTGCCCCTGGCTCAGATCATTTCTAACGACTGTGGCGCTGAACCTGTGAACAAGTGCTGGGGAACTCTGATCTCCTCTGTGCCTCCTCTCGTTGACCTCTCGTGTGCATCGTTCTCATACTCTCTCTCACTGTGATCCTTGCTCTGATTTTCCTCCTCTGCCAGTGGTAGGTAAGTGAGGCTTAGACCCAGAGAGTAGAGGATGGGGAGGTGCACAGCTGAGGATTAACTAAGGCTTCCTCTGGCGGGGTTGGCTTAGTAGTGTGGCAGAAAGGCCTCAGCCAATTTGACCCTCTAGAGCTTACCTGGTAAATAGGCGAGAGGCACCATATTGGGCAGATAGGGAAACAAGAAACGGCTAAAAACTCAGCTTGGAGCACTGCGCCCAGAGGGGTGAGATACAGACAGTAGGTGGGGGACTGAAGAAGGGGCCTGAGTCCGGCTGCTTCTGGATGAAGAATCACAGGCTGTAAGGGGCCCATATTGAGCTTTTGCATTGGGCTTAGGGATTCTATTTCTCACCTCTTCCAAAAAGAGCTACCATTTTTTCCAATGCTCGGGTGCTGATTACCCATTGAGCTATTACTCACAGTCCTTCTCGTTCCCCCTTTCACTGTCTGCGTCTAGGCTTTCACCCTCTAAGCCCGTGGCTAGGAAAAGCACACACATGCATAGCGTGTCCCTAGCTAGCATCCGTAGCCAGTGCCTGGACCTTGGTCTTTACGCTGTCTTGCTCTCATTATTTTTCCAGATCTATCTCCATCTTTTTTGCCCTGTTCTGGGCAGCGTCACACAGCCCTCCCTGCCCTCTGGCTGCCCATCGGAGTAGGCCAGTGGCAGCGGCTGAGTTCTGCCTTAGACCCTGACTGGAGCCACAGCCCCCCTCCTTTGGCTCCAACTCTCGGCAGGTGCCAGTAACCTTCCGGGCAGGTTTAAGACTGCTTAAGGCTCCCTGCTGTTGGGAGTCCCTGGTGCCTCTCCAGCCCTTGGCAGTGTATCAGCCCTGTGGCACCTTGTAAAACCCCCGCTGTGAAGTTCTTTCGGATAAGCCCTTTGAGTGTACGTCCGGTTCTGCTGGAATACTGACTCGTTCAGTCACTCTTTTCCAAGGATCTTGCTTAGATTTCCTGCTTCGTCATTTCTTTTTAATCTCTTCCTAATTCTTTTCATGCTCCGCATCCTGCCCCTCAGTCCAGACCTTCAACAACTCCATTTCATAATATGTCCTGTCTCTCAGTTCTACCTCTAGGTTGATATCCATAAACAGCACTGTAATTAGATTCTTTCCTTTCTCAAACATTTTCAAAGGCTCCCAGCTGCCTCTAGAAAAAAATAATAGGCCACTTAGCCTGCCTGCCATTCCGTCCCTCCAATCCCTGTCTTTTCAGTCTGTTCACCTGTAAAGCTCTCTGTCGCAGGTCTATTACCCACCCCTCACGTGTGCCTTGTGCTTTCTTCCGACCGTACTTTGCTCGTGGTGCACCATCTACTAGGAGTTTCTCTTATTAAATACTATTAGCCCTTTGATGCGGATTCCAACCTCTCCTATGTCACCTCTCCCTAGACCTTAACTAGTGGAAATGCTCTTTTTGCAGAACAGTAAAATTTATTGTCAATTCTTTTTTTTACAGTTAATTACATCATGCCTTAGGAAACATGTTACCTAAATCTTCTGTGGGTAGTCCACACATGTACGAACACTGTGTCCTAGCGGCATGGGCTCAAAGCAGGTTCCTTCTCTCCCTCTTCCCGTCCCTCTGCTGCATTTCTTGAGTGTCATACATGCAGGTCCTGGGCTAAGTGCCAGGCTGTACCCGTGACCCTACACTGACATGAGTCCCATTCACATGGCACTTAAAGTCTAGTGAGCAGGACAGATATTAGTGAAATCCATTCACAAGTGAAGTTGCTGCTCTGATCAGCGCTCCGAAGGGGTAAGTGGTGCAGTCGTGGCTTGTAACAGGCGCTTTGGTCTGAGAAGAGTTAGCAAGGCCTGGGGGTGGCGGGCAGGAGGGAGCGGCACAGAAACGTAGCAGAGCAAAGCCCGGAAGGTTCTGTCCCCCACGGCCCGGGTCATGCCTTCTGTTCCTGCTACTCCGGTGGTCCTGCTCACCATCCACGTAAGAGGAGCTCCGCCTTTGCTGATTGTTCTTGAATCTTCCATCAACCACGCCCCGTAGATTGTGTTCCCCCCTTGCCCAGCGCCTGTCCCTGTGAAGTCCTGTCCACAGCGGTCGGCTCTCTGGCACGGGTTGTGAATGGCATACCTGGTCTGTAGTGGACACGACTCATCGTTGGCCTCCGTGCAGGTGACTCATTACCTTATCTTGCTTCCCACAACGTTTGCAAGTTTCCTTAAAGTTTAAGGGGCTGGGTGTTTCATAGGGCTTCTATCTCCGTGTCGTAACCACTCATCCCTAAACTAGTGCTTCTGCAATGTCATGGGTGAGTGTTGATGTCTTCCCTCTGTCCTTCCAGTTCTGGGGAACAGGAGCCAGAGAGGGGTCAGGACCTGGTACCGACAAGCAGATCTTTTTCCGGTGAGTGCTGGGTGAGAGCAGAAGAGAAACCCCTTCCTTTGAATGTTGGGCAAAATGCCCGACAATTAGGTGAATGGGCTTGTGGAGCCTCGCGGATGTGTAAGGAGTGTGTACACGTAGCACGGAAGGGAAGTCGACGTGCAAACCGCTGGCTGAAAGGCACAGCGCCCAGGACCCGAAGCAGCTTGGCTTTCCTGGAGTGAGCTGAGCCAATGTCCAGATTTCTGGGTCTTAACAAACAAGCAAACACAACTGAGTGGGAAAGGTATTTGCTACAGGCCCCTGAGGTTGAAGGGGGCTCCCGGAAGGAGGGGGGAGGGGTGGGTGACATCTGTAAGGGGAGGGGCCGGCGTGCGCTCACTTCTTCCAGCTCCTCTGTACTCGACCCTCCATTCTTTACCCTCCATTCTTTCGGGCCTGCAAGCCCGGCCCGTAGGAGGATGGGCTCTGACTTCTAACAGAAGCTTAAAGAGCAGAGATTTGTCCATCTTATTTAGCAGCGTATTCTGAACAGGCTAAAATAAACCCAACAGGCTCTTTTCTTACTAGGTAAAAAGCTCTGGTTTAGTCCTAACGCAGGGAATGGAAATGCCGTCCCAGGACAGGGGTGCGTCAGCAGAGCCGGCCCTTAAGAAAGGAAGCCCGCAGGCCGATGCCAAGGTTACACCGACGTTACACCCGGGGGTACACCCAGGGTGTGTCCTCTTACGAAGAAACTAGGCTCACCGGCGGGGGCAGGGGAGGCCCTGGGTAGCAGCCGCGGGGCATGGGGAGGGGGCTGCGTCCCTGACTTGCAGCTTTATCCGCCTTCTCTTCCCTGCTCAGGCCGCACAGGGGAGTCTTAGCCGGCAGGGGTGGGCGGTGGCTAACAAGGCGAAGCACAGAGTCAGGATTTCGAAGCCTCCCTTGGGACTGGACCCTCCCCTGGGGCAGTGGGTGGCCCCGCTCCCCCTTTTCATGCCCTCCCTGGTGCCAGGGCAGGGACTCCTGGCCTAGACAGCGTTGAGGCGCTGGGGCCACATGCAGCCAGGGCGAGGGCGGGAGCCCACACCTCTGTAGTCCTGGCGTTTGGGGTCTGGGGTGGGGGCTCCCTGTTCGTGCCTCCCAGACGCCGGAGGGGTCAGCTTCTGGTGGGACGGCCTCCCCCCAGGGGGCTGGAGCTGCGGTCGCCCCCACCCCGGCGGAAGACAGGGAAATACACGTATCGAGACCAGGAAACAAGGTGCTTTTATTTTAAAACCAAAAAAAAAAAAGAAAAGTGCTACAGTGACGGGACACTGCTGGGGCGAGGGCGCAGCGGAAGTGGCCGGAGCCGCGTCCTCCCGTCCCCTCCCCCGGGCCCCGCACATGGGGTTACCCGCCTCACGGGCGCCTCCACACTCTGAAGAGCGGCTCCCCGCCTCCCTCTCCCATCATCACACCCGAAAGCCTCACCCACTGTCCCACTTGCACACGGAGACCAGGGTCACCGGTCAGGAGTCTGGAAATCCGGGGAGTCCTACCCCCAAACCAGAGCAACGCAAGTGCCCCCATGCCAAGATCTCCTCTGTGTACATTCAGTATATTTGGTCCTATAAGCATCTATATACATAAATCTCTCGACACGTATATATTATCTCTGTCTCTTTCTCCTTAGGGAAACCTCCTATTTGTACCACGTGCTACTTCCCGAGCCTCCACCTCCACCTCCACCTCGCCTGCTGGGCCAGGGGAGACTCCGGCTCCATCCCTCAGCACCGCCCTCTGTCTCCGTCACACCCTGAGTACCCTCCCGTTGCTTGTCTTGGCCCGTCTGGAATCTCCCGGTTAGCAGGGGTGCCTAGTGCTCTCCTGACAGCCCAAGTCCATGGTCGCCGTGGTCCGGGGGCCCGTTTCTCACCAGACCTGGCTGCTTCTGAAGCTTGACCAATAGGATAGCCGGAGAAAGGATTTCAGCTCCGAGGAAGAGGCTGGAGTACAAAGAGCCGGTTAGGGTTGGGGGAGCATTGGTCTCCCGGGGAGGCTTATGGGAGCGGAAGCCAGGGTGCATTAAAAGAAGAGTATGATTTAAAGTGCAGCTTAGAGCAAAGGGTTTGGGAGGAGGATCAAAGAGGTTAAGTCAGAAAATGTCCATATTTTGTTATGCGGGAATCTGAGGGGAGGCTGGGGGCCTGGGATAGCCGGCAGGGGTGGGGGGAGGGGGCCTGGGAGAGAGGATTTCCTCAGGCGGGACACAGCCCTGCACAGAAGAAACCAGTGGGGGATGGCTTGGTGGGGAAGGTACACACACACACTCACACACACTCTCCAGTATTTTGGGCCCTTACACACGGAAAGAAATCAGGTAAGTCTAACGTTGAATAAAGTCAAGAGCCCCAGAAGCTGGCTCTTTGCCTTCGGGTCTCTGTGTCAGATTTTCAAGTTTTTCTGGCTCCCGTTTTCTCGAGAGCCAGGGAGTGTTGGCGGGTTACGGGCGGGGAAGCATGGTGGGTCTTCATTTTCGAGACGGAGTTAGCCGAGTTCAAGGAGCGCCGCACAGAAGAGGGTCCTGTGCCGCCGTGGTGAGCGGTGCCCACAGGTCCAGCCGCGGAACCGTGTGCCGCTCTGTGAAGCTCGGCACAGACCCGGGTGCACGGCCCGTGCGAGGGTGCAGCTCGCAGCGGTTGGCTCCGTCACCTCGACAGACCGCCACTCGATTCGCACGAGGGCTCTGTGCCAAGCCACCGCAGGGCCTCCTGGTACCTAAATGAGACCAGGAGGCGCTCCTGGGGTTTGGGGCTTTAGAGAAAGTTCTGGTGCCCAAACGCCCTTCTTGGCCCCTCCCACAGTCCCCACCAGGGAACAAGGACTGGCCTCAGGCTGACCTAACGTGTGCCCTTTAACTTCTCTTCACAGCAGAGGGGAGTGGGGACGGGACCGGTGCCCCCTTTGCCCCGAGTCTCAGGAATGGCTAAGGGAAACCCCGGATGTTGGATCAGGAGGTGTGGTCTCCCTCCTTCTCAGCATTGCCCCGTGAAATAGCGGGCGCCTTGCAGAAGGGTGACAGGGAGAATGGCGCGCACCGGCCAGAGTTCTGCCCTGGCCCAAACCCTAACGCGGCACCCCCAATTCCCAGAGGCTCCACGCAGCAGTAAATCTGAGAATTTACTCCTCCAGCATGGCAGGGTTAACGTCACTTTCCTAGGGAATCTGTGCCCTGTAAGTGCCTGGCACATCATTTCTAGACCTTTCCATGGGGCTCAGGAACATACTGGCAAGGACCATCCCATCGGCAGGTCACAGGGAGACAAGTCCTTCCAGGGCTGTCTGGAGGAGGGTCAAGGTTTTGGACTCGGGCTCTGCATCGGTCACTCCACACTCCAGGATGGGTGCACGTCAGCCTCAACTCTCTGGGAGCAGAGGCAGCTTTGGGAGAGAACTGGGTATCCTAAGAGGGCCCATTCGAGAAGATAGGGAGAGGAAAACGGGGGTGACCAGGACTCTGGGTTCTAGTCAGAATGTGCCAGCAGAAACTAACGACACTAGGAGAAACCCTGACTCCTTTCAATAGGGGTTGGTAGAAAACCCAGGATAAATTAATTTCAGATTCCCAGATTTCTGAGGGCACAGACTCCAAAACGACCATCAGAGTCTTGCCTTAGGGAACTAGCTGGGTGGGAAATTAGAGGCGGGTGGGGGCTTCAGCCTCGAGTCCCCAACTTCATGGTGGTGGCGGGAGTGGGGGGAGTCTATCCATCCAACTGCATGGTCCTCCTAATGTGAGTCTCCAAGCATGGCTGATGCGTCCTAAGCCACTTCAGCCTAATCTTCCCTCTCCTTCCCCCACCCTGGCGTTAGGGAGTTGCGTGTCTTGGGTAGAAGTGGGGTGGGGTGTCGGGGACAGTGGAAGGAAAGCTCGGACTCCAGTTGGCCTAGCCCACCCGCAGGCCACCGGGGTAAAGCAGAGGGGACGGAGGACGGGTGCCTCTGGGGCTCTCCAGCAGGTCTGGGTGAGAGCTCTCACCCAGGACGCCCAAAGAGGAGAAGCCAGAGAGATGGGGAGGCGGGGGTCCAGGCCGTCAGACATTGCTGATGCGCACGCTTAGGGCGCTGCCCTCCTTCTCCGCTTGCTCCCTCAACGACTCCTCCAACTTGAGCTTCTCGGGGTCCCCGTAGCGTGCAGTGCTGTCACGGAGGCCGCTGGGAGGGGCCACTTTCACCACTTGGTCAAAAAGGCTGAAGTCAGCTATGTATTTGCCACTGGCCGACAGCGAGATGGCGGGGGTGAACTCGTAGCCCCAGAGGATCTCCTCCGGCAGGTAGGAGGTGCGCACCTGGCAGGTGGCGCTGGTGGATTCCACCGTCCCACTGAGGATCAGCACCAGCTCGAAGTCCCCCTCCCCGCTGCGAAGGGGGAGGTCTCTCAAGGGACTGGTCTCATCGACCACGTGGTAGAACGTGAGGGGCAGAATGAGGAAGGGGCTGTCCGAGGCCGTGTCCACTTGGAAAGTCACGTTGACCTGGTTGAGCCGGATGTTCTCCCCCTCTTTGGTCTGGTGCGTCTGGAGCAGTTTGCCGGTCACCTGGCAGCCAATCAGGAGGCTCTTCCGCATGTTGGCAACTCGGATCATGAGGCAGGGCTTGCCGTTGTGGGCGGCCACCACCGCGTGCTGGCTGAACCGGATGGTCTCCGCCCGCTTCTTGGGCCGGGCGATCTTGGCCAGGAAGGTGCCCGTGATGAAGATCTCCAGGATGGTGGTGAGCACCAGCTGGGCAATGAGCAGCACGATGGCCAGTGGGCACTCCTCGCTGATGTAGCGGAAGCCGTAGCCAATGGTGGTCTGGGATTCGAGGGAGAAGAGGAAGGCCCCAGTGAGCGTATGCACCTGCACCACGCAGGGGGTGTGGTTGGCCGGGGGACCCAGCTCCAGCAGGTCTCCGTGGGCCACGGCCACCAGGTACCACACCACGCCGAAGAGGAACCAGGTGCCTGCAAAGGTCGCAGAGAAGAGCAGAAGCTTGTAGCGCCACTGCATGTCGATGAAGGTCGTCCACAGGTCCTTGAGGTAGAGGAAGCGCTTGTCGGCGATGTGTTCCATCCTCACGTTGCTGCGGCCATCTTTGGTCAGGACCCTCCGCCGTCGGACCCCTGGGCCCATGAGGGGCCGGCTTTCCGTCTGAGTGGTCTGACTGTAGTACACCTTGGCAACGGACGTCATCTGGAGGGAGCAAGAGAGCACCATGGGGATTACTGCAGAAATCCAACCAACTCCCGGCCACCACCCACGGCGAAGGAAGGAGTAGCGTTCCTTTTGCTGCCACTGATCTCACTATTAGCACATGTTTACTGAGCACTTGCTATATTCCGGCCTCTGGGCAAGAGGCTGGTAAGTCAACAAGGAAAATGACCTCACTCTTGCTCTCCAAGAACTCCCAGCCTCCTGAGCCAGGCACACATTCAGTGAACAAATCATTGCAGTGCAGGCTGATCTTTGTAATTCTTGGGAGAGGCAGAGAAGAAAGTAGTAAGTTCCCAGTTCCTTGAAGGTGAGGCCAGAAGAAAGGGTTCTACTGGTCTCTCTTCCCCGCAAAACCAGTTCTGTCAAGATCTCTGATTCTGAAACAGGATCCTTCCCCACCCTCATGAATGGCAGAGCAAGAAAGACTATCCTGCGGAAGTTCTTCCAGCCCCCCCCCCCGCCTTAAAAAACGCAGACCCTTCATTTCCCCACCTTTCCCCTAGCCCCAAGGCAATACTCGCTGGTGACCCCAAGGTACTAAGCTGGCTCAGAAAATAGCAGAAACTGCCCATCTTTCTACCTCTAGATGTTCTCTCAGGACCTGGACCATTTCGCTGTGTGTCATCACTATCACTATCATCAGGTTGCATCCTCTGGGGGAATGCGGTCTGGGTCAGGTGGGGTTGGGAATAGCAGAACCCGAGCAGAAAGAGACGAGCGGTGGAAAAGGAGGAGGGATCATCAGGCCGAGGCCTCCTGGCGGTGTGGGAATGCTTCCCCAGGAGCTGAGGGAAATGCCAGGTCAGAGGTGGCAAAGTGGCCTTGAGTGGGTGAGGTGGGAGAGTTGGTGTGGATCAGCAGTTGTGTCCGCACAAGCTCAAATTCAGGATTGCTGTTTGTCCTGATAGAAGAAAGTAGGACAAGACTCTGAAATAAGAGCTCGCTTCAGACAAGGTGCCGGCACCCCTGCCCAAGGAGTAGCTTGTGCTTTTCCAGCAGAGATAGGATTTCAATCACTGGAGCCCTTGGACTCTGGGTCTGATGGCCAGACCTTCTGGGAAGGAGGAGGGTGATCTCCAGGGAGCCTGGTCCTTGGAGAGTGGAGAGGCATGTCGCACCCTCCGTTCCCCAAAATCTGAACCGTCGCATTATCATTCTTCACACTGCTCCCTAACCCCATCCTCCCCGAGGCCTGACACCTGGGAAACTAAATCACGTGGGTCCATTTAAACCCCCCACCCAAGTAGACACTGAACTGGCGATCACCAATGGATGAGAATCCTGAATGTTCAGAGCCAACCAGGGGCCTGTTCACCAGCCCTCACCCACTTGGGACTTTTGTCCGAACGAGACCACTCAGCCAGGTGCCACCCACTTCCCAATATCCTTAGCTACTTTGGAGCAAAAGGAAAGGTCTAGAATTCTGAAGTTGGGAGAATTACCATTTAGAGTCCAGTTAAAGCCCCATCAGTACTCAGCAGTAGTAGTAATATTAAAAACAAGCACAGCCCCCAGATCTCTAGACCATGTTAAAGTTCGCCCATTAGTGGACGTTCTCATCTGATCCTCAAACTGGAGGGGCGCCTCGGTGGCTCAGTTGGCTAAGCGTCTGACTTCAGCTCAGGTCATGATCTCACGGTTCGTGGGTTCAAGCTGTCAGCTGTGCTGACAGCTCAGAACCTGGAGCCTGCTTCAGATTCTGTGCCTCCCTCTCTCTCTGACCCTCCCCTGCTCATGCTGTCTCTCTCTCTCTCTCTCTCTCTCTCTCTCTCTCTCTCTCTCTCTCCCTATCAAAAATCAATAAAAACATTAAAAATTTTTTAAAAAATGATCCTCAAACTGGAAGAGATGTGAAACCTTCATAAGAGACTCTGAGGAACTATTAGCAGATGGAGGAAATCCTGGAAAGTTGTGGATGAGTAAACACAATTTTTTATTTAATTTTCTTTTTTTTTAATTTTTTTTTTTTTTTGAGAGACAGCATGTGCACAGGAGCAGGGGAGGGGCAGGAAGGGAGAGAGAATCCCAAGCAGCTGTCAGCACAGAGCCTGACTCAGGGTTCAAACTCACTAACCACAAGATCATAACCTGAGCCAAAATCAAGAGTTGGACACTTAACCAACTGAGCCACCCAGGCACCTCTTACTTTAATTTTCAAAAAGAAAAACAACAAGACACATTTCATAAACTATAGACAAACAAGTAAGATATTGACCCAAACAAGATTCTAGAACAACGGAGGGTTAAGATTGTGAGTACTTGGGCAGGGTGGGGGAAGGGTAACTCATCCAGAGGACCCATCATGGGATTGTCAAGAATGACTCACATCAACTAACCTAACTTCTTTCTAGGACAAGGTTACCAGATGGGCAAATCAGCAGAATGCAATAGATAAAGCGTATCGATGTAAAATTTTCTTTAGGGTAGGTAAGACTTAAAATTTGTTATTTTTATTGGGATAAAAACACTTTTCTGAGATCTACCCTTGTAACAAACTTCTACTTTTTTTAATATAGTTTATTGTCAAGTTGGTTTCCATACAATACCCAGTGCTCATCCTACAAGTGCCTCCTCCATGCCCATCACCCCCTTTCCCCTCTTCCCCACCCCCCATCAAGTCTCAGCTTGTTCTCAGTATTTAAGAATCTCTCATGGTTTGCCTCCCTCCCTCTCCCTATTTTCCCCCTTCCTCTCCCCCATGGTCCTCTGCTAAGCTTCTCCTGTTCCACATCTGAGTGAAAACATATGGTATCTGTCCTTTTCCGCCTGACTTATTTCTCTTAGCATGACTCCCTCGAGTTCCATCCACGTTGCTATGAATGGCCAGATTTCATTCTTCCTCATTGCCATGTAATACTCCATTGTATTGATAAACCATATCTTCTTCATCTGTTCATCGGTTGATGGACTCTTAGGCTCTTTTCATGATTTGGCTATTGTTGACAGTGCCGCTATGAACATTGGGGTACATGTGCCCCTATGCGTCAACACTTCTGTGTCCCCTGGGTAAATTCCTAGCAGTGCTATTGCTGGGTCATAGGGGAGTTCTACTGTTAAATTTTTGAGGAACCTCCACACTGTTTTCCAGAGTGGCTCTATGCAAGATTTTTTAGATCTCTCAGTATATCCTTGGGGATAAGACAGAAAAATGAACTCTGATTTTGGTGACTAAAACAGAAATCAGTGGTCCTAGTAAGTGGATGGTGATAGCCAGCCTCTGTTCTCTAGTGATGGACCAGATGTACCTTTGGCCTTCCCCTATTCAATGTTTGTAACATTAATTTTTTTAATAAAAATATTTTATTTTAACAAAAATAAATTTTTATTTATTTTGAGAGAGGGGCGGGGGAGAGGGACAGAGAGAGGGAGAGAGAAAGAATCCCAAGCAGGCTCCTCACTGTTAGCACAGAGCCTGATGCCTGACTCGAACTCACAAACCTAGAGTTCGTGACCTGAGCTGAAACCAAGAGTCAGACGCTTAACCAACTGAGCCACCCGGGCACCCCTGTTTATAACATTAATTTTATTCAAACCTATAGAACACACGGCCATCAGTTATCAGGATGGCACAAAGCTGGGGTAGATCGTGAATGCATGTTCTGGGGCAGGATTAGGATCCAAAAGGAGCCGGAGTAATGGGCTAAATCTAACAAAAAGGATAAATGTTGGGTTATATATTTGGGTCCAAAAATTATCTGAGCAACTCTGGATCGGAAAGATGCAATGCATTTTGATTGCCAAAAAAGCAGTGCTATTTTGAGCTACTTCTAGCGAATTACAGTATCTAGAATAAGGAAGCTGTTGACTCTGCTCTTCCTGCGCCTGTAGTTTTGAGTCTCAAGGAACAATCAGGATATGAGAGGGTTCAGACCCAGGTGGTGAAAGAAACGGCTGGAGGAAATGGGGACGTTAGTCGGGAGAAGAGCCGATCCAAGGGATGTGAGTGGCTATATGCAAATATTTGGTTTGAAGGGCCATCACGTGGACAGAGCTTTGGACCTGCTCTTTGAGCTCCGAGAAGAGTCGTCAGGACCAATGAATCCTGAGACACAGCGTCAGTGCCCGGAGGTGCTCCAGGGTAGGATGGACAGGCACTTTGCGGAGAGTCGATAGAGGAGATTCAAGCTTTCACCCACACTCACAGAAGACCGGATACCTGCTTCTTCTGTGCCATCTCGACCCCGCACGTCCTCAGGCCACATCTGGGGGTCCATCCTGGAAGTCCTAGCTTTGTGCTGAGGAGAGATCCCTCCTACCCTGAGGAATGGAAGTTCTTGGGGCCAAGGGAAGCTTGCTTATCATTCTGCAAACAATAGTCTGTGACTGTATTATCACATTGCCGCTCAGAAAATACATAGTTTGACCCTCGCACCATGAAGTAAGTACTAAAGTCAGTAGAAACAGGCTCAGGAGGGGCACCTGGGTGGCTCAGTCGGTTAAGCGTCCAACTTCAGCTCAGGTTATGATCTTGTGGCTCGTTGGGTTTGGGCTCCACATGGGCCCTGTGCTGACAGCTCAGAGCCTGGAGCCTGCTTCGGATTCTGTGTCTCCCTCTCTCTCTCTCTGCCCCTCCCCTGCTCACACTCTATCTCTCTCTCAAAAATAAATAAACCTAAAGAAAGAAAGAAAGAAAGAAACAGGCTCAGGAGATTTGCCCCAAGTAGATTAATGGTAGAGTATGGAGCCTGAACCCAGGTCTTCCGGATTCGGGTCCAGAATTTTATTTTTTTTCCCTTTTTTAAATTAATTAATTTATTTGTTTATTTTTAAGTAGATTCCACACCCAACGCGGGGCTCAAACTCCCAACCCCAAGATCAAGAGTCATAAGTGCCACCGACAGAGCCAGCCAGGCACCTCTGGGACTGCGGTAGCAACTGCTTCTGTGCACCCCAGATCCATTCTTGTGGGGTGTCGTGGTCTGGGCAAGCGCCTCTCTGAGGCCCTGGGTCGAGGATCAAAGCTGAACCGGAGAAGACGGAGCCCGGAGCGTTGGAGCACAGCCAGGAGGGCCGGGAGATTCGGGCTCCTGGCCGGAGCTCTGTTGTGATGCCGCCTCCAGCCGTGTGCCTGCTGTTGCCAGCCTTTCTCTGGGCCCCCTCCAGCTGTCCCCAGCTGCCGGGCCACCTTCCACAGCCAGGCAGCTTTGTTCTCCAGAAGAAGATAAACAGTCTGTGCTGCACTACCCCCAAGCTGGCCTGGCTCCGGGGCGGGGAGGGGGCCCAGCTCTGGAAGGGGTTTGTCGCTGCCCCACCAGGCACACACACAGTCCTACCTCCAGAGGGTGCTGTGTCCCCAAACCAGTCCCAGCCAGCTCCCAGGGACAGAGTCCGATGATGAAACCAGCCCCCAAGTGGCGAAGAGACCGAAAGAGAGACCAACTTCTCCATTCTCGAGGAATTGCACTGATGACTATTTCTCGAAGAGCAAGGCCAGTCACACGGTGATGTCCGGCCCGCGTCAACAGACGCTGCTCCACGCCGCAGGTTGCTGGCCTGGGTTTACCCACAAGGTCTGGGGTCACATGGTCTCTGGAATGTGGGGGGTGGGGGTCCGAGCCCCTCTTGAGCCCACTCTGCTCTGAAGCCAGGACACGCAGCAGTGGTGACCGTCACGACTCAAACCCATCCAGGGCTCCCTACTGCTTTTAGGATAGACTGCAAATGTCTGAGCATAGCGTTCAAGGCCCTGCATGGTTTGGTCTCTGCCTACTTGGTGGCATCACTCCTGCCGCTTTTCCACATGTGCCCCAGACCGCAGCTCCGCAGAGTCTCCGGACCTGCCATTGGACCTGCCCTTGAACCACCTGGCTCTGTGCCTACCTGGGGACACCCTGCTGATCTTTCTAAACTCGACTCAAGTGTTAGTTACCTGCTTTGAAACCTCCCCTGACCATCCCAGAAATAGTCGGTGCTGTCCATCCCCCGGGCTGCACCCCAGCCTGGGGCCAGGAAGCCTGGGCTGGGGCACATTCCTGTTTCAGGACATCAGAGTGCTTCGCAATGGCCTCCTTTGTTTGTCAGCTGTGAGTTCTTCGTGCGAGGCCACGGACCGTGACTTTCACCTGTTTCCCCAGCGCTGGGTGCAGTTTGTTATCAAAGACTGAGTAAGGGATGAAGGCTGATCCGGACGGAGAGAGGCCCGAGTGAGGGCTGCAGCCTTGGCTCAGCTCCCGGGAGACGGGGCGCAGAGCCTCCGGAGACCTCGAGGCAGAGCTGCGGCACAAGGGGAGGGACCCAGGCCTACCCAGGCTCCGCTAATGCTGCAGAGAGTTACAAGTACCTGCTTCGAAGGGCGGGAGAAAGCAAGTCCCAAGGCAGCAGGAGGATGGAGAGAGAGTCTGAGCTTGGACTTGGCCATGGACAGGGGAGTGGGCCATGCCAAGCTCCGTGGCTGGAAAGGCTGCTTCGACCCCACCCAGGGCCGTGGCAGAAGGCATGGGGAGAGCCGTGCATCTTCTCCTAAATCCGGTCAGCTTGGCGAGGCAGGAACGCGACCCTGAGCAAAGACTCCATCTGTTTTCCGTGATGAGTCGCCTGCAAGGAGCCTTGGAGACTAACGCCACTTGGCCTCCGTTCTCTGAGGCGAACAGAGCCAGGGTCCCGGCCAGCTAAGGACGCCGTCGTCCTCCGAGCTCCCACCGCAGACTCCCCCGGCCAACATTCGTCACATGCCACGAATCTGCCACTGGTGCCCCTTCCCTTCGTCCCCTGGCCTGGCTTCGGGTCCTCTATGCCGGTCGGCTGACTCCCTGCACAGCCTCCGCTCATCTGTCCCCACGTCCTTCCCACACCGCACTCCGCTCTTCCTGAAGTGAACCTCCGATCACGAACCCGCGAGCATTTATCCAGTGGAGTGTGCGGCTGCTCTCACGCTCAGGTCCTCTGTCTCCCAAGCCCACCCACTTGTCATACTGTCCCCTCTCGTGCTGTCCCCAGCTGGGGAAACGTCAGTGTCTCTGGTTATCGATCTAGGAGAGACCAGACTCAGCCGGGCACACGTGGCCGTCCCGGATCTGCTTCCAAACCTCCTTTCCAGCCTTATTCCCCACCTCCTCTCTCCTCGAAGCTTTGGGCAAACCAGCGGCTCCCTGCTCCACACACCCAGGCGCGTTCATGCTCTTCTCCCCGCCCCCCCTTCCTTGTCCCTACACATCCAAATACCCTGCAGAGCCCAGGTCAAATGGCCCCTCTTCTGTGACCTCCGATCCGCACAACCTTAAGTAACACCTCCTTCCTCTAAGCCGCCATATCCACACGCGGAAACAGCACCCTCTGTGGGGTTTATGGGACGTCGATCTGGCGTTATCACCTGTCCTCTACGACAAACAAGCTTCCCGGACTAAGGATTCAGGCATAATACGTTTCATTGCCTTGATGTATGACCAGGACGCATAGTAGGTGCCCCAGGAGTGCTTCATGAGTGAGGGGACCGGCAGGGAGAGAACAGTCTGCACCTTCTCCCACGGGGGGAGCTGTCCTCCTGCGCGGACAGAACTCCGCTCCGGTCCAGAGCCTCTCCGCGGAGGCCCTCCGTCCTCCCTCCCTGTCTGTCTGCTCTTGATTTTTCATACATTTACTCTCTTTCCTGAACACGCGAAAACCCCAATAACTAGCTACCCACACAAACAGATGTGCAAAGGAAAAGGTGTCCTCGTTAGAGCGGCGTGGCCACCGCAGGAAGATCCTGGCAGTCCCACAGTTACCCAGCACTTTCTCTAGCATCTCCTGGGTGCCAGGTTCTAAGGAAGACCCTGGAGTCATGGACATAAATTCGACGTAGGCTCTGGCCTTGAGGACCTTCCAAGCCAAAACAGAAGCAGCCATAAACCAAGCAGGAAGTGGGGGACACCTGGGGGGCTCAGTCGGTTGAGCATCAGACCCAACTTAGCTCAGGTCATGATCTCACGGTCCGTGGGTTCGAGCCCTGCATCGGGCTCTGCTGACAGCTCAGAGCCTGGAGCCTGCTTCGGATTCTGTGTTTTCCTCTCTCTCTGCCCTTCCCCCACTCATACCTCTCTCTCTCTAAAAAATAAATCAACATTAAAAGTTTAAAAAAAAAGCAGGCAGGAAGTGGTAAGTGCCACAGACGAGGTACCCGTGAGGCACTGGGGGAATGTGCAAAGGGGAAGGTGACATCTAGCTCAGGGGAACACCCCGTAAGAGTGTTAGTGTCCCCATTTAGACCAGGAAACCAGTTCAGTAACTAACAGCCAGGAGGTGAGTTTTCCTCCATCTGTCTCACTCAAGAAAGACTTCACAGAGGAAGGTGGCATTGGGACCAGGGGGCCAGGACTTAGACACTTGGAGACTGGGGCCTGGGGAGGGGGGAGAGAAGGTGCTTCCAGGGAAGGGGAGGGGAGGAGAGGGGAGGAAGCGGAGATTCAGGGAGCCTAGGAGACACAGCTTATAAGCAGCGGAGCCAAGATCAGTGGCTTTTGGCTGGATTCCAAAGTCCTTTCTGCTATAGCCTCGGGCTGATACTAGTGAATTTGCCTCCACTGAGCAAATTCCACACTCCGCCACCAGAGAAGGTGACACTTGGGCCTGCTGGCAGGTTAGCAGGGACCGGGCACGGACATGTCAGCAGGGACGCCCAGAGTGCATCTCATGACTGGCAGTGATGCTCTTTATGGTGACTTCTGTATCTCACGGCACATTCTCTCAGGTGGAGTGGCGGGTCCCCAGGGTCCCCATTTCCTCCTCAGACCCCGCTTCCAGCCGCCTTCCCACCTCTCCCGCCCTCCTTGCTGCCCACTCAGCCCCTCGTACGTCGTGCTGGCTGATGCTAACGTGTGTTTGCCCCTCTGTCCTGGTCCCCTTCCCGCTGGTCTGCTCACCCCACACACATCTGTCTGGGTTGCCCCTCAGCCTCCCTGTCTCACCGTGAAGACGCGCTTTGGGAAGCTGGTGATGCGCAGGCAGAGCTCGGACCTGTGAATTCCCCACCGCGCTCCTCCACCTACACCCCGAGGCCCATGGGTCTGCTCCAGTAGAGGCACTGTAAGCCCCCTTCCCCTCCAGCTCTCCCCACTCTTTCCTCCAGGAAAGAGCCTCCTGGCCTAGAGTTTGGAAAGGGACCAGAAAGGGGAGGCAGTTTCCTCCAGGACCCACTCTTGCTCTGAACCAGTCCAATCACTTTAGGCTCAAAGGTGTTCCAAAACCAACCACTAGGGGGCGTGAGTATAATGAGCAGGTGGATGGAAACAGGAATACGGGGTACCCACTGGGTCTGTGCCCATAGCGGCCCACCTCGCTCCAGTGCTGTGTGTGGGGCAAGCCCTGCACACAGACAGAGGGGTTTTGAGCACCATCAGCCTCGGGACCCAAGGCCAGGTTCACCTGGGACAGCAAGCGAGGCGTGTGTCTGAGCACAGCATTCTGAAGGTGGAGTAAGCCGATCAGGCACAAGGGTGCTTTAAGACCCTGCCAGGAACTAAGGGGCAGTGTTACGTGGGTGCAGAGTGGGCTGGCCGGGGAAGCCAGAGATTTGGGGGCCAGTCTTAACTCTGTTACTGACAGCAGTGACCTTGGGCAGTGTCTGAGCCAATCAGGCCATTGTTTCCTTAATTGTGGACTAAGGGTGTTCCTTGTATTGGCTCCACGCTTCTGAAACTAGTGTGCCAGGGGGTATCCAGGCCACAGGATTAAATGCATTTTTCCTGGGGCACCTGGGTGGCTCAGTTGGTTAAGCATCCGACTGCAGCTCAGGTCATGATCTCACGGTTTGTAGGTTCGAGCCCTGCATCAGGCTCTGTGCTGACAGCTAGCTCAGAGCCTGAAGCCTGCTTCCAATTCTGTGTCTCCCTCTCTCTCTGCCCCCTCCTGCTCTCACTGTCTCTCTCTGTCTCTCAAAAATAAATAAAAAACATTAAAAAAAAATTAAATGCATTTTTCCTGTGATTTCAATTTTACTCCAAGACTTTGAGGGAAAATCTTATTTTCATATTAAACAAACAACACACAGAGAGTAGAATGAAAAATATGCCTAATTTAAATGACAAAACAGATTTCAAGGACGTCTGACGTGTGACAGGTGACGGCTCACGTCTGTATCTTCTCAGGGAACATCCCCTCCCCTCTGCCGTGCTGGACCAGGCGGTGGGTCTGTCTCCAGGGCGTCGTGTCTGAGGATTCTCAAGGTCCCTTCTCGCCCTGAGACCCCCTGTCCAGCCTGAGCCCTCCCCCCACCTCAGGTGAGAGAGGAAACGGCCACTCAGCCTCCTGTCCCCAAATATATTATCTCTTCTTTGGACACTGACTCCAAGTTGAACAGTGACCCTGGAGGCTTCCAAGGAGATGGGCTGCGTTGGGGCCTGAAAAAAAAGCATTTCTGGGCTTCCGAGTGCTCTTAGCACTGAGACAGGGAGAGGGAAAGGGGGCCGGGTGTGAGAGGGCGGCCAGGAGAAAAGCACCGGGTTATGTAAGCTATCAAGGCTGGAAGAAAAATGGAGTTGGTTTGGGGTTCTTTTCAGATGGGACGGCTTCATCCATTACTCTCCCTCCTGTCCTGCCCCCAAAGAAAATAAACACCCAGAAAGGGGGCCAGATGCTCCCTGGAGGTGGGGGGGAGGGCAGTGGGCATGTCCAGGGCGCCCCTTTCCAGCTGAGTCACTCTTGCCTCTGCCCGCCACCCTCGGCCTCCTTCCCCTTCCCTCCCATCCTCTGGCCTCAGCCTGACACCAAGGCCCCGGCCGAGGGAAGAATAGGCTTTTCTTCCCTTGTGTCAACATTTGGAAAGTTCTCATAGTCTGATCAAAAGAAAGGATAAAAGCCTTCAAAGCATTTCCTGGGAGCCTGTGACCCCTGTCTGGCCCTTCTGACCCCTCTGTGTGCTCTCCAGTCAAGAGAGGGAGGGACACAGATGGGGCCATGTCAGATGCTCTCCTCTGTCCAGGCACTGCCCCTGCCTGTCAGCGTGGGCTGATCGGGAGCACTGCCCCTTCCTCTGCCCCCACCCCCTGCGAGCAGGGCACCATGTTCCTGCAGAGAACTGCCCGGAGCGGGGCATCTCGGCGGTCCCCTCTTCCCCCCGCTAGATGGAGGACGACTTCGTGGCTCGTGCAGCAAACGGGCACTGCCTCTTTGATGCACCTGCCTCCCCACCCTTCACCCCTACCCCGAGCGCACTCCCTCCTCGGCTCATCACCCCGCCAGCATCTGCTCCTACCCGGGATCTGGGGCGGCGAGGCTGCACATCCCGGTCCTGTGCGAGGAGGAACTTGGCTCCGCGCAGGGTTCAGCTGAGGACAAAGGATGCGCCACTGCCCCCTCCATCCCAGCCCCGGGCAAGCCTGAGAGCCTCCTGGCCCCACCGGGGTCCTCCCCTCAGAACAACTGTCCCCAGATGTCAACCCACCCCTCCTCACCTCAGCCCAAAAAGTCAGCACCCAGCAAAATATAGCTGGAGGCAAAGGCATTAACACGTATAACAATTTCTGTTGATCTCCGTCAGACAGGAGATACCGAAGACACACATTCCCAAGGACATTGGGGGAGACTTTGGATTCGGGGCGGGGTGGGTAGAAACAGGACAGGGCTCCTGAGAGTCTCCACTGGGGAGTCTATACCCAGCTGACCCCCCCAAGATGCTGCCTGAGGGCATCATCCTCGCTAAGAGGCTGGTTCCAGACTGACCCCAGGGGGGAATGCAGACAGGTGCTGGGGAGTGTAGGAGACCATGGTGTCACCAGACGTCCCCTCAGCCCTGATGGGAAATTACCTCCCCGCCACCAGGGGGCAGGGCTCCCCCGCTCTGGGTGCTCCCTGCCCTCACCACCCCCCCCATCCAACCTTCCCAGCCCACTCCCCAGCCTCTCCTTTTACCATTAGGTTCAACCCACAAGAAATTGCCAATAAAAACAAAACTCAGGTCCCACGTCAGCAATATCAAACGGTGCGATCTACTAATACTTAATAGCAATAAAATTAGGGCATCGGCCACCTTCAGAACATGAGCCCCAGCAGACCAGAGCACGTTAGGAGCAAGTGCACTTGGTCGCAAGCTGGCGGTGGTGAGTGCAGCAGAGAGCTCTCTCCAAGGTCACTGCTGACCTTCCCATAAGTACAGCCAAGGGCGTGTCCTTGGCCTTGACACCAGCAGTCCGCAGCACCAGGACCCGTCACCAGCTGTCCCTTCTTGGGACTCCCTCGTTGGCCCTTCTTGTGATGTGGTGGGGACCTTCCTGCCCCAACCCGGTTTGGGAGACCTTGGTTCACTCGTAAGAGGCTCTGCTTCTCCCAGGCTTCGAGATTTGGGGCAAATCAGTTGAAGTCTCCGCATTTCCCTCCCCTTCACCTGCACAGAGGTTGGAGCAGTGTCTGTCCGTGGAGGTGGGGGGCTTCGAGGAGAGCTGGGTGCAGGACCTCCCACCCCGGGCTGTGGGCTGTGGGCCTCGGGTCCGCAGAGCCCTCTCTCCCCACCCTCCGGTCCTCCGGGGTGTCTGCCACCCGGGCCTGGCCGTTTCCTCCGCACCCAGCCCTCTTGCTGGGGCCTCTCCTCTGGCCCTGGCTGCGGGGGGTTCTCAGGGCCCCACCCTTGGTGTTCATCTCCCAGCTCTCTGCTGCCCTCCCTCCTCGCCCCTCCTCACCTCTGCCCTCTATCTGGAGCATTCCAGCATCAGCGTGCTGGGACTCCTGTCCTCTCTCCTTCGGGGCTGGAGGGACCCCACTGGCTGTCCCTGCTTCGCAGAACTGCCCTCCATGCAGAACCTGAGAGCCACCCTCGGCTTCGCTCCTGCCCCGCATCCGGTGGGGGCGGGCGTCTCTCAGCCCTCCCCGAGGCGGCCTTAGCTCAGCCTTGGGGAGGCGGAGGCTCCGCAGTGACCTGCCTCCCCTTCCTCCCCTGCTCCCCTCAGCTGACCCCCACCCCTGCCCTTCAGTAACACCGATGGCTCCCACCCCCTTATCCTGCCTGAAATCTCCTGCCATGGCTTTGGCAGCTTCTGGACATGACCTTCAAAGCCCTTACCTCCTCCCCTACCCCCTGATGGCCACAGCCTCTTGTTCCAACACTTGTCCCTAAGCACCCCTTCTTCTGGCCATAGAGCGACGGTCCGTGCCTGACCACAGCCTGCTTGTGCCCACGAGGGATTCCTGCGGCCCCCCAGGCTGGGAGCCCCCCGCAAGCGTCTGTTCTCTCTCTGCTACGCCCTCAGCAGAGCACCTCCTGCTCCTTCTCCAGAGACCATGATGCTCCTGGAAGGTGGCGACTGGCCCTCGCCTCTGCGTTCCCCCCAATCATTCAGCACCGAGGAAGGACTTAGACCAGAAGCCTCCAGTCCGATCCGGGGCAGGGGATGCCAACCACACAGCCTGAGGGGCCCTCGCACCCCGCACCCCACCCCTAACAGAGGTCACTCACTCATACCTCTGCTCCCTGAGCCTCGGGACCTTTGTCAACGTGGTGACACGGAGAACCGTTTTCGGTCACACAAGTGAAGCCTGCTTGTGATCCTGGGATGTCTGGGTCGCAGCCAAAGTCCCTATCCATTCTTCTTCCCGCTATTTGCCATCCTGGTCTGTGCCACTTTCTAGCTCTGGGAACTTCAGTCGATCTCTTAATCTCTGCGGGGCTCAGTTTCCTCACCTAAGGAGGTAATAAAACCTTCCATTGTATGGTCAGGATTACAGGAGATGAAGTACGTGAAATCTGTGAGGCCCTCATGCAAATATTAAGATATTATTATAGTTATCCTCCTTTGCAGATGAAGGGAAGTGGCTACCGAATTAGAGAAAGCGGGGCTCAGAGAGCAAAGTATCTTGTCGACATTTGTTCAACGCCTGAGCCCGACCTGCTGTCTCCAAGTCCCGTGGCCCCTCGCCCGCACTGCCCCTCCGAAGGCTGGGGGGAGGGGGGCTCAATGGTGCTCCTTTTCTAGGGTAACAGCGACTTGCGGGGTAGGGCTGACTATGGCCACCATGCCTCATCCCACCTCCCGGTCATTCCCAGGATGAGGCTCCCTCCAAAACTCTTCTACCCTGTGAAGGTGGGGGCAGTGTGCAGCCCCGTGAGGGAGGCTCAATGGCCCATGTTCCTCCGTGCCTCCCTTCGGCCCCGTGCTCCCCTGCTTGGCTCCAGGCAGCTGGCAAACTTCTCAAAGCCCAGGATGCCGGGCCCCAGGAGATAAGGGCTTTGGTGGGAAAGCCAGCGAGCCACCGAGCTGTCACCAGATCTGCCAGCAGAGCCTGAGAAACCAGACAGGAGCCAAGCCGATGGGACCTTGGGGTCCCCAGGACCAGTGGGGCTCTCAACGTGAGTTAGGGCGGGGCCTGGAAGTGTGTGGTCCACACACTTGCTTGTCTGTGGCCCTGAAAGTTTCTGGGCGCTGGGTCCCAGAGGGTGGGGGCGGGGAGGCAGAAGAGTTGCAGAAGCAGCTCCTATGGGATCACTGTATCTCCCCGCTCCTTCTAGGAAAGACCAAGCCCACCTTCCCAAACAGGGGACGTTTTCTGACCTGACTTCTGAGTTGTATTTGCTCATCTTTTTGTCACTCAGCAGCGCCTAGAATAGAACTCGCTAACTCTTTCCTACAAGAGCCCACAGGACAGCAATTCCGCAATCCTCACTCCCCCCTCCAGCCCGTTCCTGTACGTGACACGCTTCGTTCCCAGGAAGTTCTTCCTGCGAACTTCCCTTTGGAGCAGGGCCGGGCACTGACCCGCTCTCCCCATCACCCTTTACTATGGGTGAAAAGCTGCCTTTTCCATAGTAAAGGCCGCCCTCCTCCAACACACTCTCCAGAGGCTCTCTGGTGGGGGGCTGGATGGGGAAACTGAGGCCAGCAGCAGGTGCACAGTGCTCATGGCAGGAGAGCCTCCATGCCAGACATCCACAGTCTCCTGCGGGAGGTAGATCCTCTTGCACTGTCCAGGGTCGGACAACTCTGGACTTGAGCTTCTCCCTGGACCGACCACGTCCTGCTGGTGAGCCCAGTACTACTCATGCCCACGTGCCTGAGCACCAGAGGGCTGAGCTCTGGAAGAATGGGAGAAGAAGCCAGAGAAAGAGAATGGGGGGCAGGGGGAAGCAGATGACCCACCTCGAAAGCCCCAGAATCACAGCTGGAGCGGAGTCGGGGGGTAACTGGGGTCTGCCGACTTCCCAACGTCAGCATCCTCTGTCCTCTCTCTGCCCTCACAGTGTCCCCGTGCTGCCACACCAAGCCTCTCCCAGGTCTCACACAGGCCATGCTTCCTCTTACCCACAGCCCTCAGCAAACACCAGAGCCTCACCCGGGAAACCCTCTGCCCCTCCCCGCTTTGCCCAGTCACTCCCTACCCTTCTCCCAGCCTCAGCTGAGATGCCACCTTCTCCGGAGAGCCTCTGCAGATGCTGACGTCCCCTCCTGTGTCCCAGCCCTTGCAGAGAGCCAGGCCTTGCCCACAGCACGTCACCCTGTTCTCCCAGGCATGTCGGGGGGCCTGTCGGGAATGTCACTGCCCGCATAGTGTGGTGTGCAAACCAGACCCAGAAGGTCAGCTGACGGGCCCAGGAGGGCGCCCACACCCGATCCCGGGTCTGTTTGGAGCCAAGTCTGCACTTGCTGTCATGCCACTGTAGGGCCACAGAACGTGCCTGCTGGGAAGCCCTTGGGTTATCCAGAGGGTTTCCCCGGTTTCGTGAAGAGGAAGCAAGGCCTCAGAAAGGCAACTAATATCCCTGCGACCTTGCAGCTGGCCAGTAGCACATGTGATTTTTTTTTTTACCATTTATTCCGTTTTGAGAGACGGAGGGAGCGCGAGCAGGGGAGGGGCAGAGAGAGAGGGAGGCAGAATCTGAAGCAGCCTCCTGAGCTGACAGCACAGAGCCCGAATCGGGGCTCAAACTCATGAACCGTGAGATCATGACTGAGCAGAAGTCGGCCGCTTAACCAACTGAGCCGCCCAGGCACCCCACCTGTGTGTGTTTGGTTTTATCAGAATCAGAGCAAGAATGCTGACATCTTTCTTGTCCCAACCTCTCTTCCTATAAGACCCTTTATCGACCTGGGGTCCTGAAGGGCCGGACGCCAACCTGGGAGCCTTACTCACTGAGCCCTTGCCCTGTCCACCCGCAGCCACGGCCCAGGACCACCCTGCCCACCCTCAAGTCTCCGGAATCGCCTCAGCCTTGCAGCCGCCAGCCCAGAAGCAGGCCCACAAGGGGAGCTAGAAGAAACAGCCGACGTGTGGGCCTGCAGGGAGGGGACGGATTCGGGGGTGCTCTCTGCGGGGGGCCAAGACATGGCAAGGGGCTTCTCTGAGAGATGGGGATCCCACGGTGCACAGGACCACTGAGTGTCATGGGAACTGCATCCCAGGCCAGCCTTCCTTCAACGGGAGACCACGGGGGACCCTCCCTCTCACCATCAGGGAGAGTGAGCCCTCCGCCTCTTTCCATGCTTCCCTTTGCCTAGTAATACCTTAGGCCCTGGAAATACATCCTGTGCCGTTAAACGCACCTACTGCTGTCTAAGCCATTTAGTTTTCTAAGTTTTATTTATTTATTTTGAGAGAGCGTGTGAGTAGGGGAGGGACAGACAGAATGGGGAGGCCCCATTCTTATGATGCATATTCAGAAAGAGAGCCACCTTCTCAGCCAGGGGTCCATTCCCTTCGGGCCCCGGGGCTCCTGGCTCTATGTGAAGAGTCACCCCCTGACCCTGTCACAGGGGGCCTAAGGGGAACCCACCATCACCCGAGAGGGAGTCTCTCTCCCCACCCCTAACATTCTACTTACGCCTTCCTCACCTGCCCCATTTGAAGACAAGAATGGGGCAGGGGTGGCATGAAGACACTAACTAGGCACTTGTAGATTCTAGATGAGTCTAGAACTACACTCAGAAGTGGCTGCCCTCCACCCTCCCTCTCACAGGGACTAACGGCCTGAGTGCGGGGGAGGGGGGCTGACGGCGTGCGCTGGGCTCCACCAGGGGACACAGGAAGGGGCATCTGGAGGCAGAACCACTCCAGGGAGTCAGGCGGGGCGTGGGGGCTGCATGAAGAAGATGAATGAATAAGGCAGAATCCGGCAGCCAGAAGAGGGGGTGTTGGAGGGAGACAGGGGTTAAGGAGCCAAAGGGTCCTGTCAGTTCTGACATAAGGGAAAGAGCGCGGAGACCAACGTTCAACGACACTTGCAGGCGAGGGAGCCACGCCAGTGAAGCCGTCCTCTAAGGGAGGTGCTGCTGGTGCTGCGACCCCTCCGCCGCCCCAGGTCCCGGGGCCTGGTGGGCCCTCTGTCTCTTCCCTTTTTAGACTGCCTGCTCCAGGCTTCCAAAGGATGCCCCAGACCAGAACAGCAGGGGAGGGAGGCACAGACATCCGGACAGATCCCTGTACAGATAGAGGGTGTCAGCAGGGAAGGTCAGAGCCAGGCTCCTGAAGGACTTGTAAACACAGCTCTCAATCCCTGAAGCCCAACCCAGGAGCCCCCGGGGTTTCTCTCTCCAGCCATCCAGAATCAAGGGCAGGAGTGGGGCCCACGTAAGGGCAGGAAATGAACGGAGGAAGGCTCACCGTGCCGGGGACAGTGGAAGTGTCAAGGTGACTTTCTGAGGTCCTCTCTAGATCCCGAATCCGATTTCTGGTCCCTGTTCCTGCTATTCTCCCCACCCCCACCTAGCACTCACCCTGCCCCATCCCAGGGGAGGTGGGGACCTGACCCTGTTGGTAAAACTCCAGCTCCAGTCCCAGCCTTGCCTCCTGGACACCCGGCGTCACCTCCCAGAGCCTTAGTGGCAATCCGGGGAATGAGTTCTGCTTCAGCCACCTCTCTGGCCATGAGGGGCTGTGACACAGGGTGCGTCGGGCAAGAACAAGGGACAGCCACACTGCACCTGCGCCAGGCAGGCTGGGTTTGCTCCTCCCACATGGCTCCCCTCTGTGTGCTGGGCTCAGCAGTGGGGCGGGGGTCCTGGCCACCAAAACCTCCCAAGGTGGGGTGAGGTGGGGCCTGCACTCCGTTCCGCAGAGGAGGCCGGGTCCGTGGTTAACTTATAATCCGTCGGGTCTGGGGCAGCGGGACATTACCCGCCCCAGGGCTACATTCTTGAGGTCACAACAAGTGCAAACTTGTTATAACCTGTGTTGGAGCAGCAGGGGGCACGGAGGGCAAGGGGGGGTGGCGCTGAGCCGCCAGCGGCTGGCAGAGGGGTGCAAAGGGGAGAGGGGAGGAGTGGGGGGGGGCGCGCAGCCGTGCAGGTGCATACGCACGTGGGTGGCGGGCGGACCGTCGGACCGCGGGCCTGGGCTCAGGCTTGGCCTGCTGTGTCTGGGCACATCAGCTCCGGCGTGCGTGTGGGGTCCGTGTGTGGGGCTGCATAGATGAGTGCATGCCTGTGTGTCTCTGCATATATGAGCGCAGGGGAGGAGGAGCAGAGGCGGGCAGCCCCGGGCCCAGCCCTGGCATGCGGAACGGAGGAGTGGGCGCTGTGAGCACCCCTTTCCCTTCGCTGGTCTCCTAGAACCCGCATCCCAGCTTCATCCACAGACTACACCCTCCCCCCTCTCCGTGTGAGCTGGGGGCCTCTCCCCACCAGTGCCCATCTCCCCAGCCTGCCCTGGGAGTGGGGGGTCGCCTCCTGCCCATCCCCCCTGGCCCTGGGCCCACTCCCCCAGCGCTCTCCTGGCCCTCCGGACACTGGGGCGGGTGGGGGCGGTGGCGGGGGGACGCTCTGAAAGCAGGTGACTGTTTGGGGGAACTCAGGGACAGAGCCCCCATTGTGCCCGCCCCGGAGCCGCCTCAATGGAGCTCTCTGGCACAAAGGGGCTTTGACAATGGACAGTCCATTAGTATGCAGGGCCAGCCCCTCAGCCCTCTCCCTGTCCCACAGCCCAGGGGAGGGAGCTGGGGGGCTGTTGGCCCGGCCAGTGGAGGCAGGGGGTGGGGCAGGGCCGAGACTGGAGAGATCTTAGCCCTTAGGGGTCCCCTAGGGAGACAACAGAGGGAGACCTGCCTAGGGCCCCCAACCAGCCACTGGCCAGAAAAGCCTTTGCAAGTGGAAAAAGCCACGGGACCGTAACCATGGGGGAGGAGAAGGCTATGGGAGGTAGGCCGCGGAAAGAAGCAGGTGGGCCATCGAGCCCGCCCACTTTGGGCCTCAGTTTTACCATCATCACCATCTTTTACCATCTATTCCAGGGAGCAGCGTGGGTGGGAGACACGGAGAAACGGACAGCAAGGTCTCAAACCCAAGCCTGCGGGTTGTCAGGCTGGGCAGCTGCTGCTGGTCGGACCAAACGGCCCACTGGCTGCAAAATCAGTGTGTGCTCAGGGGGGCAGGGAGGGGGTGTGTTGAGGCATCCGGGGTACCTGGGCTTCTGACAAAGGAGGCCACGCCTGCAGCGGCTCCGGGGATATGGGGAAGGGCCGGAGAGCCAGGGTTAGCTGTGCTGCAGGGTGTATGTGCAGCCTCGGCCCTGCCCGCACTGTAAGCGAGAGGCTTCCCCTCTCCTGCCCGGGGGGCAGGAGGGGGCGGGGGAAGGCAACCCCAGCCCCCTCCTCCACCCACCCACATCATCGGCAACCCCCGCCCCCCGCCACCGTGGCCTGGGCTCCAGGTGCTGCCTCCCCACACACCCCTCCCCGCCCTGGGTAGGGGGCCGCTGAGAGCAGGCCTGGACCTGGGCAGCCAGTAGGGGAGAGGCCCCACAGGAGAAACGGTGCTCCCCAGTCAAGTCTTCCTCCGCCCTGGGCCAGAAACCCCGGGGAGGGAGGGCTGAGGTCACTTTGCAGGACTGTCCCCCACAAGGCAAGACAGAGAAGCTTCTGGGCTTGGGCACTTCTCTTTTCAGTTGTGTTGAGGCCAGGAGGTCCTGCCTATTATCTGCCCTCAGGGCTTCCTGCTGTACCGCCAGGGGCCCTGGATGGCTGCCGGCTGCCAAGAGCCAAGGCCTGCTTCCTTCTCCCAGTCAGGATTCAGGTTTCTCTGCAGGCCCTCTCTGCTCCCAAAAGGGAGGGCTGGGAGTTGGAACTCCTAGATTCAACCTCCCAGGACCTCACATCTGTCACTTTCTGTCCCTGGGCTGGGAAGTCCCCACCCCTTCCCGGCCACCTGGGAAGGGTCACCTGGGCCGCCCCCTGCCTCAGGGCCCTGGGAACTCTTCAGAGGCAAGGCTCTGGAATTTCCTAAGAGCTCACATTATGTGGCGTTACACCAAGCCCTTTCCTAGAAATGTCATGTCATTTTCAACAACCCCAAAAAATAGGCACTTTCTTAAAGCCCCGTTTTATAGATGCGAAAACTGAAGCACAGAGATGTTGATGGTCTGCCCGAGGTCACACAGCTAGGGAGGGCGAGAATGGAGCCCCCCATGTTTCACCGCCGCCCCCAGGCTGCCTCCCCACGGAGGACACCCAGGGGGCCCGGGGAGCTGGGATACTCAGCTTGGCCGGAGGTGGGGTGGTGGTTGGAACTGTTTTCTGAGATTTCCTCTGGACCAGTGATTCTCCAAGCGTGGCCCAGGGACCCTGGGGGTCCCTGAGACCCTCTGGGAGGCTCTGTGAGGTCCAGACCATCTTCTAACAATGCTGCTATGCTATTTGCTCTCTTCGCCCTCATTCTCTTGTGAGTGTTCAGTGGAGTTTTCCAGAAACTATGTGACACATGATATGGCAAGAGATTGAATGCAGAAGCAGATATAAGAAATTGTCTGTTAAGCCACAGGTTAAGAAGATTCGTGAAAGTGTGAGACCCCACCACTCTTCTTGCTAAACATTTTGTGGCTTTGTTTTTAAAATATAGCGATTGGGGGGCCCCTGGGTGGCTCGGTCTGTTGGGCATCTGATTTTGGCTCAAGTCATGATCTCACTGGTCATGGGTTCAAGCCCCGCGTCAGGCTCTGTGCAGACGCTCGGAGCCTGGAGTCTGCTTTGGATTCTGTCTCTCCCTCTCTCTCTGCCCCTCCCCTGTTCTCTCTCTATTTCTGTCTCTTAAAAATGAATAAACATTAAAAAATAAAAAATAAAAATAAAATATAGCCATTTTTCATTTAAAAGATATACATGTTGACATGCAATGGGCTAGTGGTTGTTTTTAAATGAATTAATAAATACTTTAAGTCTCCGCCATTTTCATTTCTAACATATCAATAAATACAATAAATATACCCCACATAAACAAAAGGCCTTTGGAGTCTTCAATCACGTTTAAGAATGTAAAGGGGTCTTGAGATCAAAAGGCTTGCCAACACCGCCCTAGACTCAGACACACTCGCTCTCTCCTCCTGCCAGGTGCCTGTGTCTTGTCCCCAGGAGGGCCAGGGGGGAGGTTTAGACGGGGAGAAGACATGTCCTCGGTCCCCTGTTTGGGACTAGGGCTGAGGGAAGAGCCAGGGGACAGCCCCGGGGAGAACGTAAGGCTAAGCGGTCAGGCCTGCACCCCACCTGGGAGGTGTCCCCACAGATCTCCCAGCTGGCGAGCCCAAGGGGAGGCTCAGAACAACTGGGCTGCCCCAGACTCTGGGCGCCTCTTCCACCCTGGACGCCTGCCAACAAGCCCGGGACCAGGCAGGAGCAGAGGCCCCCCGCCAGGAGAGGAAGGCTCGGTGGGGCCTCACGTGAGTTTTTGTGTCTGGGCCAACAGTGCTTAAAGAGCTGGAAATTGGGGTTCTAGGGTCTGCTGCTTGTAATCTTAAGGTGAAGCCATCTCCACAGGAGGGTGCCGTGGGTAGGAGAGGGGCTTCTCTTGAAGTTCCCCAGAGAATTCAATAATAGGGTCTTACATACCCATCCCCCAGAATTAGCCACCAGAAAGGTTTCCTACCTAGAGTCAAGCTGGTCAGAGGACACTCTGTCCCTAGGAGCTGAGGGGTCTCGGGCAGGGAAGAGATGCCTTTGCTTCAGGGGGTCCAAAATCTGCAAGGGCATGGCCCCATCCCAGAGGAGCCTCGTGTAATGAAGGAGACAGGATGTCCCCTCCGTGTCTTGTCCCCAGGAGGGCCGGGGGGAGGGGAGGGACATCCATCCATCCCATTGCATTGGACATCCGGGCAAAGTCACAGACACAAGGGACATGCAGACTGCTGAGGAGAAAGGGGTACAAGATGACAGGGGAGATGGAGACGGCGCTGTGCTGGAGGGGTCGGCCTCGGGATGGGAACGGCCCTGTGAGGGCCCAGAGGGCGAGAAGGAGAGAGGTTCGGGGATGGCTGGTGGACACGTCCCCATCCCCGGGACGGAGTCTGGAGAGGGCAGTCCCAAGAGATGGGGTGCGGAGGGGAGGGAGGAAAGGCTTTTGCAAAGCACCTTGAAGACTGTGATCGGGAGTTTTCGTCTGAAAACCAACAGGGACGTCTGAGTAGGAAAGAGACAAGACAAAACAGGTGTTTCGTGGTGACAGTCCCAGTGGGAATTCCACCGTGAAGAAGAGGGAGGGAACCCAGGAGAGAGAAAGGCTGGAGTCAGGGAGACCTTTAGGGAGGCGGCTGCGGACACTCAGGCTGATCGGGGGACAGGGGAAAGGGCGGGAATGCCAACCAGGCCTCAGAGGGACACGCAAGCTCGTGGGGGACAGCTGCGACGTGGGGCGGCTGGCTGGCAGGGAGAAATTGCCCTGAATGGGAAAACAGACCGTTTTAGGGAAGCTCAGGGCTCAGTTCACATTTCTTGGACCTCAGCTGAAGAGTGACATCTGCCCGGTGGAAACAGGGAAGGAAGCTACGAGAGGGAGACCCGGTCCATGTGGGGGCCCCTCTGTGGGGATGAAGACGGGCGTCTCGCCGGCATGTGTAGGTGATGGTTCTCGCCCTCCGGAACTCTGGAAGGGTGAAGGGACTGAGCCTTGGACCCAGCCTCAGCTGAAGGAGGGAAGGGCTCCCGCCGGGAGCCCGGAGAGGCAGGGTCAGGTCAGAGGGCAGGGCTGAGCACCCCTGCAAGCCCTCCACAAAGACTGACTCAATCCCCAACTATCCCTGGCTCCATCTAAGGCTGAGGAGGCACACGTAGCTGCCGAGTGGTAGAGCCAGGACTTGAACCCGGGGAGTCTGACTCCAAGGCCATGCTCTTAACCGCTGCACCCACGGCCTCCCAGGTGGTGCCCAAGCCGGAAGAGTCCCTGGGACCACGTGGCGGAGTGGCCAGACCCCCTGGGGGAGGCCCCCCGACGGCTACCATGTCCTCCCTGTGCTGACCAAGCCCCCCGGCTCCCCTTAGAAGCCTTAACGATGGGCTTGGGGACTTAGGGGTGTGTGTGTTTGTTCCAGAAGTTGGTCTCCCCATTCTTTCCCAAACTCTATCTCAGATTTCTTTCCTCTTAATGGGATGTGCTTCCTGAAGTCGAACCTAAGTCCTTCCAGCTGCAGCCCCAACCCTGCCCAGGGCCTTCTGCCCCTGCAAGAAGAACACAGTGGCTGTGGACTCAGACGCCATGCCCTAAGAGGCCGGAAGTGCTCGGGCCCACCTCTCAGCCCTGCTTCTCCAGGCCTCTGGGACCAGCTCTTACTTCTCCCCACATTCCAGAGCCAGCCCCTCCCTTCTCCCCACCGCCTCAAATCCAGGACACCCACAGAGAGATCTTCCCACAATCCCTTTCTCTTTGCCCTTTCAAGGTTCTGGCGGGGGAGGGGATGGAGAGGGGCCACCTCGAGGCGCCCGTGTCCACGCAGCCGGGCAGCATCATGTCCGTGGAACTGGAGTCAAGGAAGAGAAGTGCTGAAATCAGCCCGTGGGGCGGGGCGGGGGGGACAGGGTGATGGGGTAAACTCGTGGAGCCCGGCTTCCGGGAGCTGCCCTGCCTGCCAGCCACCCTTGACCGGTGCTAAAACACTTGGAGCCCAGACCTGCCTGCTCTCTGTCTTTCTGCAGCTCCATCCCAATGGCCTCCCTGCCCCTTCCGGGGCCTCACCACTGTCCTGGACAGCTTGGCATCAGCCTGGACAGTGGCACTGACCAGTCAGGCAAGAGGAGAATCTAGGCCGGGAAGGGGAGGGAGAGTGGAAGGTTTTTTCCTTCCGTCCTACATAACCCTTGGCAGGAAAGTTGGGGGCTCTGGGGCCCGATGTCCTTTTCTCTCCCCAGCAAGGCCAGGGGCCTCGGCCCATCTTCCTTGCACCTCGCGTGCAGAGACCGAGCATCTTGCCAGGAGACCCAGAGGAAGTGGGTCTTTCTGTATGACTCACCCCCCAGAACCCTCAACGTCTCCTCCCATGGACCCCAGGATGATGCAGAGGGTTCATCTGAGCCCACCCAGATCCAAGTGTCCCTAGGGAGGACAAGGGAAGGGGGGTGCCCCTGGGTCTTCCCCTTCCCTTCAAGTCAAATGAGCTGGAGCTATAAGTGAGCGCAGGTATGGAGGTGCAGGTGGGGGCACTAGAAGAGGGGGGCTGCCAGTGGCCAGACAGTGAAGCCTCCCATACAAACACAAGGCTGCATATGAGGCTGATCTTGGAAGATAGATTTCCCCGCCTCCCCCCCCTCGGCGTAAGGGGTTGCAGTGGGATTCTGCATTAGAACCACAGAAGGAATGGGCCCATAACCGTGCTCACCCTCCACCCCCCATTCCGTGGAGTCACTGCCATTTGATACCCACTGAGACAAGTTGGCTGCCCAGGCTCCGGCTGGGGGGTGGGGGTGGGAGATGGCTCGGAAAACAGCAGCTCCTTTCAGGACCCAGGCTGGCAAGGGCTTCGGGAGGCTGGACTGGCCCAGATCACCCCCCAACACCCCCTCTCTCCCTCCCTCGCCACCACCACCAAAGGACAGAGGGGCGGGGAGAAGGGGGTTGGCACTGCCCGGGCCATGCCCATCGCCTCCGCGGAGCGGCCCTGGCCCCTCTCCCTGGCGCGACACCATCCCTCCCCCTCCTTCATTTCCTGCTCCCGCCAGAACACCTGCCCCCTTCTACACTGGGTCCCCCGCATCCAGGCCACACCCTGAGAAATTCAAATGCACTACCCTCCACACAGGATGGTGCCAGGAGCGAGTTCAGAAACATCATGGAGATTAGGGAACGGGTCTGGAGACGGAACCGAATAGAAGTCAGCGGTGGCTGCTGACCCCTCCTCAGGCCAACGAGGTCTTGGTACCCTCCTGGCCCTGCTGAGCACCCCTCCACCAGAGACCTTCCTCCCCTTGGGGCCCCAAATCTCCCGTAGTCTCCTTCCTCCCCTCTGGAACTCCCAAAGCAGTCCCGGTGAGAGAAAACATCAGACACCATGGCCGAGGCAGACTGGCCCAAAGCCTGTAGCCGGAATTTGTACTGACAAGCAACAAACCCTGAGCCTCGGCCCCCTTTGCGCCCCCCGCCTCCACCCCGCCGCACTCCGGGGGCTTCGTGGAGCAGGAGTGAAGTCTCAAGTAACCAGAGGCCCTCCCCCCACTCTGTCCCAGATCCGTCCTTCCACCCATCCCAGGGGCTCGGCTGTCCTCCCCCAAATCAGGAAGCTCCGACCTTCATCTCTTTCCTCACACCGCTGCCCTTGGTCACTTCCTGGTGGGGACAGGGCTGGGATGGGGAAGGGGCATCTCTGTCTGGAGTCTGGAGCATGAATGTCCCAGCCTGCCCTTCTTACTGCAGCAGGAGGGGCCTGCTTTCTTCCCAGGGGTCCTTGTGTGACCCACCTGAGGAAGGGATTGAGAGAGGGAGGGGTGCGGGGAAGTGGGAGTGGAGGGGAGAGGCGGAGTGTGGAGGGGTCCCAGACACCGCAGGCTCCGGAAGCTTCCCAACCCAAGAGGTTTGTGTCTCTGTTCCCATGTGTGAACTCGTGATCAATGGATGTCACGATGTGAGTGTCACTGTGTAGGGAGAGGGACCGGGCTGGCATGGGAGTGGGGGTAACATGATGATCTCGGCAAGAGGGGGGCGCTGTCCGGAGCACCTGGGTGGGGGATGCATGGTTACCTGCAGGTGGTGGCCACCGTGTCCCTTGAGAGGCCGTGAAGCCCTGCCCCGTCTGCCTGGTGGGAAAGGGCATCAGGAAATCCCCTTCTTTAGCCTCATGGGCTGGAGGTGACTGGCTTGGGTAAAGCTTCTTCCTTGGGGAGCCCTTCCCAGGAGGGTCTGTTTGGGGCTGCCCAAAGTGGGAAGCTGGGGAGCAGAACAATACCCCTGAGACCAGACAGGGGACCGAAGGGCCGGGGTTCCCCATATCTTTGGGCGTGAGGTGGACAGGGCCGGCCGGGGCGCCAGCAGTCGTCCTTCAGAGCCAGGGTCTTACCTTGGGTCCGGGGTGGAGTGGCCCCTCAGATGGGCAGCGGACGCACGGACGGACCGACGGGGCGGGCAGGAATGAGGAACCGAGCCGGGCGACGGGCAGAGCTGGGACTCTTAAACCCGGAGCTGGGATCAGATAAGGGCTGGTCCGGGGGCCGGGGCCGGGGTCGGGCCGGCCGGGGGCAGAGCTGGGCCGGGCCGGGCCGCCCCCTCCCTCCGCAGCGCCGGAGCCAAACTTTGTGTGAATGGAGGGGCCCGGAGGGG
>NC_043702.1:171100824-171110269 GCF_006229205.1 Suricata suricatta | reverse complement strand
GGGCTGCGCTGGCACGAAGACAGGGGAGGCGGCGACGGCCGTGTGAGCGACAGGGAGCGGGCGCGGGGGGCGGGCCGGGCCGAGTTAATGAGCTGGAAATGAACTCGGGACGGCCTGGTGGCCCCGCGAGCAGCGCCAAGGGGCGGCTGGGGCTGGGCTCCGGTGCTCTGCCCCATCAGCACCATATACCTGCCGGCCGCCGTGCCCTAAACACTGCGTGAGTTCCCGGGTGCCAAGTGCGCGGATCGGCCTCCCCGCCAGACGCCGGCTGGGGCCCGGAGCGCGACGGGGCGGGGCGCGCCGCGCAGGTGCGAGGCGCTGGAGGCCGCAGGCGGGGCCAGGCCACTCTACTTACGGGGTCCTGTCAGATGTGGGGCATCTGATAAGGGCCCTAAAGGGTGCACAGGATTCAGGTCCTGGGAGATGATGGGGAGGGTATCGGAGGCAGAAGGAACAGCAGTCTCCAAGTCCCGGGGACACATGACATACAAGTCTGCTTGGGAAACAGCAGCGCCACGGGCCCCTGGACTCGACAGAGAGCAGGTGGGGGTCCTCAACCTTTCCATCACCAGGGACTGTTTTCAGTACCTGAATCCGTGTTTCCAGGGCTTCTTGTCCACAGGCTCCCACCCTTGGCATTTATTAAGGAAATAATTAGTTCCCCATTTTTGTTCATCATAGAAATTTAGATATTTAACTATTAATCAGTAGCCAGCATTATCATACAGAGTCGATATATACCTTGAAAGAAAAAAAGCAAAGAAACTTGAAATGTTTTAGTTTAGTTCCGTCCCTAAAAGCCATAAGCTGGGCAAAGGTACATTTGGACAAACCCCCCCCCCCCCACACACACACACCGGGTAGAGAAGTGGGCTGCAGGCCAGCCACCACGGGTGTGGTGTTTGTGTCGGAGAAAGTCCTGGAGCAAAGAGAGGACTTTGCCAGCTGGTGGTCAGCTCGGAGTGTCTGGAGACAAAGGAGGCCCGGAGGCTCTTGAGCCGAGGACAGACGAGGCCGCGGCAGAATTGTAGGAGGACAAACCTGGAGGTGAGCCAGAGGGTTTGGAGGAAGGGGACCTTGCGGGGGCAGGCGGCAATGCCAGTCTTCATTCTCTTCTCTTTCTCACCCCGTCTGAGCTAGCCAGAGCACGCGCTTCGTCAGGCTCCGCAGGCCTGTGGCCTCCTCCCTGCCTCGCCTTGGGCTGTGCTCCAGGACACCGCCCCTCTCTCACGGGGACCGCTGCGGCTGCCCTCTCACCAGCATCCCTGCCTCCAGCTTCCGTCACTCGGAACAATCCTTTGGATCATGAATCCCTACGTTTGAGAGTAAACACCAGTAATGTACCATCTTTCTGAAACACAAGCCTGATGGTGCCCCTTCCCAATTTAAAAGCCCCCCGTAACTGCCCGTCGAGTAGGAGTAAAATCTAAATGCCTCTCCGTGGAACAGAAGGCCCGCTGTGACCTGGTGCCACTCCGGCCTCATCCACCTCCACTGGCCCTGCGCGCCCAAACCCATAGCTACTGGCCCCTCCAGGACTGAAGGCTCGGTCTTGTGTTGTCTTTGTGTCCTTGGTCTCTTTCTGTGTCTGATGGGGAGCCTTCGTCACCGACATCGCTCCTGCTCTCGTCTCCCAAGTTCCACTCAGATCTCTGTGTTCAGCCTTGGGCTTTCCTGAGAGCATCTCAGTCCCAGCTGCTGGCGGGGGATTTCCAAGCCAACCGGACAGGCCCCACACTGAACTTACCTTCTTCCTCCTCTCGGCTGGCAGTCCTCGTGACTTCTTTACTTCTGTGTTTCTCCTGGTCAATCAGATTTGTTTTTTAAGTTTGTTTATTTTGAGAAGGGGGAGAGAGCATGAGCAGGGAAGGGGCAGAGAGAGAGAGAGAGAGAGAGAGAGAGAGAGAGACAGGATTCCAAGCAGCCTCTGTGTTCTCAGTGCAGAGCCCAACGTGGGGCTTGATTTCACAAACCGTTAGATCATGACCTGAGCCGAAATCAAGAGTCGGATGCTTAATCATCTGAGCCACCCAGGCACCCCTCCCAGTCAATCAGATTTAATGTTTTTTTTTTAATTTTTTAAAATGTTTTATTTATTTTTGATACAGAGAGAGACAGAGCATGAGAGGGGGAGGGGCAGAGAGAGAGGGAGACACAGAACCAGAAGCAGGCTCCAGGCTCTGAGCTAGCTATCAGCACAGAGCCTGAGGGTGGGCTCGAACCCACGAACGTGAGATCTGACCTGAGCCGAAGCTGGAGGCTCAACCGACTGAGCCACCCAGGCGCCCCCCAGTCAATCAGATTTAAAAACTGAAAGTGATCTCCCCTCTTCCCCCTTCCCTCTGCCCCACCCCTTGACATGTCAATTAAGCCACCAAGTCCTGCCAGGTCTCCCTTTGTTATATTTCTCTAGGATGTCCCTTTTCAGTTCCTGGCCACAGCCGGGATCAGGAAGGATCACGAACAGCCCAGGACCACCCTTCACCCTTCTCTCCGTTCTCAAAGGAAGAGGCAGCCTGTTTTCAGCATGTCAGTCCCTGCACCCTTCTATCGACCCCCAAACAGGGTGCCCCTTGCTTCCTGGGCACGGGCTAAGCTCCTCGGCTCCACACTTAGGGTGCTCTTCGCAGAGGAGAGCGGGGAGAGCCAAGGGCAGGAGCAGAAGAGATACCTCACGGTGAAGGAGCGGTCTCGGGAGACGTTCCTTCCAAACGGCCTGCACCTGTCCCTGGGGAGCAGAAGAGCCATTTGTGAAAAATCAGGGTGAGGGCGGGACCGGGCAATTAGAAAGAGCTTAGAAGTTCTAGAACAGCGAGGGTGCAAGGCTGTGGAAAAGCACAGAGAGCTCAAACGGCACCGTCGTTTTCTAATTTTAAAAGAGTGACTTAAATGGAGTTTTCTTCTTAAGTCATGGTTTACAACATATACACACACATTGCCATCATGTATATTTTTTGTACGTATTGTCAAACTACGGTTCTCAATTTGTAAATCTTTTTACAAAAAAAAGTCCTGGGGCGCCTGGGTGACTCAGTCGGTTAAGTGTCTGACTTTGACTCAGGTCATGATCTCACGGTTTGTGGGTTCGAGCCCCGTGTCAGGCTCTGTATGGACAGCTCGGAGCCTGGAGCCTGCTTCAGATTCTGTGACTCCTTCTCTCTCTGCCCCTCCCCTGCTCACACTGCATCTTTCTCTCTCTCAAAATTAAAAATAAAAATAAAAAACATTAAAAAAAGTCCTAAGGGGGCCTGGCTGGCTCAGTCGGTAGAGCATACAACTCTTGATCTCTAGGCTGTGAGTTCAGGCCCCAAGGGTGTAGAGCTTACATAAAAAAGGGAAGGGAAGGAGAGGGGAGGTGAGGGGAGGGGAGGAGAGGAGAGGAGAGGAGAGGAGAGGAGAGGAGAGGAGAGGAGAGGAGAGGAGAGGAAAGGAAAGGGGAAAAAGAAAAGAAAGGAAAAAGAAAAGAAAAGAAAAGAAGTCCTAGAATAGTTACTAGGAGCCCAATGGGGAACCTATGATAAAGGACATAGGAAATGTATTTGTGAGTGTTTATGATAGAAGACACATACATTGCTTGAGACGGGGAAACCGAGGCTCTGCGAGGGGAAGTCGCTTGCCTATGGTAACACAGCTGGAAGGTGTTAGTTGCGGAACCTGAATCCACATTGTTTGACTCCAAAACTCATCTCACTGGAGTGAATTTGCATCGTTTAAATGTAATCTTAATTGTCAGCATGCGCACTGGTCCATATGAAAAATTGGCCATGGTCGTGACATCGATGCCCACCGCCTTCTCTTGGGACCCCTCCCTTCCCTGGGAGGCGAGGACTCCCGGACCACCCCAAAGTGGCAGGTAGGGCCGTATTGCTCTGAAGGCCTCCCCTCTTCTCTCAGTTTAGCAAACTTTCTTCTTCTCGTTTGCTCCTTTCAGGCTCATCCCTTCCAACTTCGGCCTCATCTCTTCTTTGACGTTGTTCTGGAAGGAGTCGAGATGGCTGCCTTGCACACCACGGGGCTCCAAGCGACCTTGTAGCTCAACAGTTTCCATCGGCAGTGGGCGCCTTGTAGCTGGATGATTCAGACCACAGAGAACCTCGAGATAGGGGACCGGGCCACATCGCCGGGCCACTGAAGGATTATTGTTTAGGTACACACACCCTCCCCCTTCAGGAAATGCAATTCACACAAACCCACGTTTATAAGACGGAAGTTAGGGGATACTTAATCACATTACGAAAGGATTGTCTCCAGAATTTCTTTAACTAGGTGGTTCCTCCAGGAGCTTTGCAGGTGGGTCCCATGGATAAAAATCCCACCAGCGCCCAATACACTGTGGTGGTGGGGAGACAACAGGGAGTAAAGAAACAAGCAAGGCCCAGGAGCTGGGATGCCTGGTCTTAGCCCTGCCTGTTCTGTTGGGACCCACCTCGGACCTGTAAAGTGAGGACTAATTCTGGACCACCTCTAAATGCCAGGGCGTTTACATTCTGGTCAACCTGCACCCAATCCTATCAAGTAAGATAGACCTGTTTATGAGGAGGCTCTGACCCTCTAGCTGTGCTGGAAAGAGGCAGAAGGCCAGCAAGTGCCTCAGCCCCGGGTGCCGAGTGGGGTCCCGCCCGTCCAGGTGCTGTGCTCTGCCCCTCCCGCATTCGCTCTGACCTCCCCCTGCACCCGCTGCTTCAACCGTATTCTCCCTCTGCTCTGAGTTGGTGCCCCAACACCCTTGAATTTATAAAAATTGTTTTATATCCTACCAGATTGGCCTCTCTGCTCCATTAAATTCATATCCTCAGCCATCTCCTGTTTTCCATCACACTTCCTCTCCCACCTCCAAGATTTTACCCAAAGAAGTCTCATGATCTTGTTCAAGGAAACCTTCCCAGATTGGTTGGTCCCGGGGCTCCCACATGCAGCTGCACAGGCTGTGGACTGCACAAAGGCACTCGCTGAGGGGGCAAGCTGAGAACGGAACCGCATTTGGCTCGCCAATCCTTGCACCCTGGCTCAAGCTGTATCCACTAGAAGGTTCCCCTTTTCATTCTTCTTTTTGCCCCTAGGTACCACCTGCTCTCCAAGCCGCATGCCGTAAGGAATGCACCTGCCCAGAGCAGGCTCCGTTCACTCCCTTGTAACAAGGTTCTTCTTGGACCACCTACATGGCCCTCCTGCCCTCGGCATCCTCAAGTTCCCAGCCCAATCTCCCACCATCACCACTGACATGTTTTACTAGTTCCTTGTAAAGTTGCTTTCTCTGTCGGAATACCTGAAAGCTAGGCTCCTGCCTATTTTTCTGTACCCTGGAAACTAAGAGCACTTTATTCCCTCCCTCGGTTCATGCTCAGTGATAAACAAGGGATGAAGGTAGAGACCAGGTGAAGTCCAGGACCCGGCGGGGCGTACATCAGGGGTGTGGCGGTCACTGGCTGGACTGAGGCAGGGGGCTGGCTGGCACCCCCCCCATGGGCCTGCCAGCCCTGTGACACCCCCCACCCCTCAGGAAATGGGGCCAGTTCTATGCAAATGCGCTCTTGCCCAGGGGTCCGGTTTCTTTTCTCTGAGCTCCTGGCACAGAAAAACCTATGGGAGCAGCTGCTTGGCAGGACGGAGAAGGGCAGGCTGGCAGGCCCAAGGCTCAGGTGACAGGGCCAGGCCCAGGAGACGGGGCTGTTGACTGGGGCTCTAAGAGCCCGCCTGATGCCAATCTCGGGCTGAAAACTCTGTGTTTCCACTTGGAAAAGAAACGTGGGCAAGAGGGCTGGCGAGAGGAGGGCACTGGACCCGCAGTGCCCCCTGCAGGTCTCGCTGGGCAATGCCAGGGCAGAGGAAGACAGCACAGGGTAGGTGGGGATTTCTGGAGATGCCAGGGGTGAGGGTAGCAAGGAGAACGATGTCGCCAGCCTTTGCGGAGTACTGACAAGGTGCACACACGTGTAAGCCTCATGACAACGCCCAAGGGATGGAGAATACAGTTATTCTCCCTTCTTCGGTGAAGAAACCGTTCAGAGAGGTTAAGTAACCAGCTCAAAGTCACCCAGCTAGCAGCGGACAGAGATGGGACTTGAACCCAGGACACTGCCCCCCAAGATGATATTACCCAGTACCACCTCTTTCGCCTTCCCAGGTCATTCCAGCAACTTCTAACGCTCCTTTTCTATATCTTCCTGCCTCTCTGGCTCATATCTTCTTATTCCAACTTTAAGGAACCTAAAGAATAGACCCATAGCTTGGATATAATAGTACGAATCTAACACCTGGCACTTGTGTGCCCCTCTTGGCTTCTAATTAGTTCCTTGGGGAAAATGAACAACGAAATATTTTTTTCTCCAAATTTTGTTCTGATTTTTCTCAGCGTGGCTGCAGTTATTTCTATAGTTATGATCAACGTATACGCATATTTTCACATTCTGCTTTTCCATGCGAGAGCATGCCTGCACGCACGTTTACACGTCTGAACACGGTACCCGGTCACGTTCCCCTGCCTGGGCTAGTACATTACGAGGCAGTGGGGCTTTGCACATAGCACGCAGTGAGGCGGGGATGCACGTGGATGACGTTGGGTGCCATCTCTGCCTCTGTGACGTTTGACAATTCTCTCCCCCTTTCTGAGGTTTAGCGTCTTCCCTATAAATGGGGAACATCACAGTCATCTCATAAGGTACCTCCCAGGGTTGTTACCTGAGGTGTGTGTCCGGCTCATGGCCCGTGCTCAAGGGATTATCAGTAGTATTAGCAGTTTGTGTCTGCCTGTCTTTCTCCCCCACTGGACCACGTGCTCCTCGTGGGCAAAGACTAAGTCATGTCTGTAACCACCCCCACGTAGCCCTTTGCCCAGCACTTGGGCTCCACGGAAGTTTGTTGGATGAATACTTTTAAGCCCTAACCTAGGCTTTCTTCTCTGTTGGACGTTTGGGCTGTTTCCGGACTTCTCGCTAGTAACAAAATACACTTTAAAGCCCTTCTATTTGTGTTGCCTCGTTTGATCTGCACACCCCGTGAAGCAGGCTGAAAGGGGATGTTTGCCCGTGTCCATACCCTGTGAGAAATGGATCACCTTCAAGGAAGGAAGAACCTCTTCGGGTCACATCATAAACCAGTGACGAAGATGAGAAGTCCTGACCCCACCTCCCTGCCTTGGGTGGATCTCTTTGCTCTCTAGCTCTCTCCTCCTGAATCAGGATGATCTCTCCCAAAGTGGGGGACCTGATGGTGCCTGCCTAAGAGTCATACCTGCACCCAGGGACCCCTGCTGGAGGCGATGCCAGCTCCCAGGGGCGGGGGGGGGGGCAGCTCGAATCCCCAGGAGATCAAACGCTTTATTCCCAAACACACCAGGGCCCGTATTTTCCCAGAGCAAGAACCTTCTTAGGAAAGAGCGTGCCAGCTTTTTCCTCTTTTTTTTCCTGAGGGGGTGAGGAGGTGAGCTCTGAGTTGTCCAGGAGGAGGGACTTGAGCTAAAAATAGCTATGGCGTGTGGCTCAGCCTCTAGTGGTACCCAGGACCGGGGAGGGGAGGGGGACGCTCTGGAGCTGTCGCCAGACTGGTTGCTGTGGAAACAGGAGAGGAGCAGGGGAGCCTGGGAAGTGGGGATGACACAGATAGCAAGTCCTAGTCGGAGCGGCCGCTACATTTAGGGGAAACGGCGGTATCTGTGGCCCCCACCCTCCAAGGGGGCCGGGGAAGGGGTGGTGTCAGGGGCATGGACGCTACCCCCCAGGGGTCTCTGCTGCCGGCTACTCTCCTCTCCGCACACTGTGAGTTGAGTTGCGGGGGACTTGGGTTTGGGCCCCTAAATCCAAGGCAAGTGGGGGCTTGGGAACAGTTTGTTCCCGAGGGAGTTTTCACCAGATCTCCTTCAAGAAAATAAACCCTCATGCTGGCCAGCACTCCCCAGGGGGAGAAAGGGAGATCCAGGAAAATGTGGCAGCCGGGTCTTCTGGGAAGGGTCACAGCATGCACAAGAAATAAGGAGTGAGCTGGAGGATCAGGCATCTCTGGAAGGAAGGGACAGAAACCAAGTCTGTTTCACACCTTTACTTCCCCATTGAGAAATATGCAGCCTCTACTCAGAAAGACAGGAGAGGAGACGTAAAGGAAGGTCACCTAGATCCCTGGGGCAGTGGGAAGCAAGCGAGCTCTGGGGGTGGTCGGACTCCGGGGTTCCTTCCCACCCCTGGGCAGCAAGAGCTGTCTAAGCAAGCGGATTGGGGCTCGGATGGTCTGAGAACATCTGGAGGCCTCCCTGGGGCTGACCCTGGGAAAAGTGGGAACGGGGTACTTTTTGCATGACTTGGGGTCCCTGAGCCAGTTGGTGCTTAGAGGGAACTTCTAGAGGACATCGCTGGCTGCCAGGAGGGAAAGGGAAGCCCAGTGTTGGGGGAGGGGAAGACCCTAATCTACCTGGGACCTGTGTCCCCTGACTGCTCCTGGAAAATCAATGTGGGGGTGTCCCTAAGTTCCAAGCCATCTTTTTTGATATTTCCTCTCCTGCCCTCTACCCCAACACACACACACACACACACACACTCACACAGGCTCCAAAGGTCCAAAGGTCTGGCTGCAAAGCACCTCATTCCAGAACTTCAATTCTGGAGCTCTGGGTTTGGTGCTGCATATCCAAGCAGTCTTCTCTCCCCAGGACCTGGTCAAACATCCAGGCCATCTGTGATCCTTGTCACCTTCCTCCTGTCCAGCCCCCATCCCCTCTCCTAGCCAACCCAGGTTTCCCTGGAGTGGGCGGAGAGAAGATTCCCAGGAAGAAGGGAAGGTTGAAGAGGACCAGAACCTTCTAAAGCTCTCCTGGTAGGGGGTCTGGGGCCTGGGGAGGGGCTCTGGGCCTCTCTCTCAGCACACTGCAGCTCGGATTGCTCCTGGGGGGGGAAGAGTCTGAAGCAAAATCAGGTGGGCTTCCCTTGGAATGTGAGCCCTGGGCCATATGGTGGGAGGGCTGTGCCTTGGGTAGTCAGTGGGAGGCTGCCGCCAAAGAGCTAGAGGGAGCGGGGAGATAAATGTGGGTGCTTAATGCTCCACTGGATGTGACTGCACAGGGCTCGTGGGGAACGGGAACTGGAGGGGGACACGGACATGAGCCTCTAACTCCTGATGAACTTTGTGCTTCCTCTACCCTGGCAGCGGTCCGTGTTGATCTCATACCCTGTAGCCCTCCTGGCCTTTTTCAGGCGGTCCCCACGGTGAAAAGAACCCAGGGGACATGGGGCTGACACCCATCAGCGATGAGCGGGCCCAGTCCTACGCCAGGACTTCCAGTGGGAACGTCCTCGTGTGGGAACGTTCAGCCTCTGCCCCTGGAGTTGCTGCCGTGACCTTCCGCCCCTTCCAACGTCTCCTCGGGCAGTGGGTGGAGAGCAGGCAGCTGTGGGAGGGGGCGGAGAGAGCGAGGGGCGCACGAGGGTGAAGGAGGAGGGCTGCGGGCAGGGGGGGTGGG
>NC_043702.1:171086880-171100724 GCF_006229205.1 Suricata suricatta | reverse complement strand
GCGCGGGCCAGCGCCACCCGCTCCCCGGGCCCCGAGCCGCCGCGCCGCCGCGGCCGCCAGCGCTACGTGGAGAAGGACGGCAGGTGCAACGTGCAGCAGGGCAACGTGCGCGAGCCGGGCCGCTACCTGACCGACCTGTTCACCACGCTGGCCGACCTGCAGTGGCGCCTCAGCCTGCTCTTCTTCGTGCTCGCCTACGCGCTCACCTGGCTCTTCTTCGGCGCCATCTGGTGGCTGGTGGCCTACGGCCGCGGCGACCTGGAGCACCTGGGCGACGCGGCGTGGACGCCGTGCGTCAACAACCTCAACGGCTTCGTGGCCGCCTTCCTGTTCTCCATCGAGACGGAGACCACCATCGGCTACGGGCACCGCGTCATCACCGACCAGTGCCCCGAGGGCATCGCGCTGCTGCTGCTGCAGGCCATCCTGGGCTCCATGGTGAACGCCTTCATGGTGGGCTGCATGTTCGTCAAGATCTCGCAGCCCAACAAGCGCGCCGCCACGCTCGTCTTCTCGTCGCACGCCGTGGTGTCGCTGCGCGACGGGCGCCTGTGCCTCATGTTCCGTGTGGGCGACCTGCGCTCGTCGCACATCGTTGAGGCCTCCATCCGCGCCAAGCTCATCCGCTCGCGCCAGACGCTCGAGGGCGAGTTCATCCCGCTGCACCAGACCGACCTCAGCGTGGGCTTCGAAACGGGCGACGACCGCCTCTTCCTCGTGTCGCCACTCGTCATCAGCCACGAGATCGACGCCGCTAGCCCCTTCTGGGAGGCGTCACGCCGCGCCCTGGAGAGGGACGACTTTGAGATCGTCGTCATCCTCGAGGGCATGGTGGAGGCCACGGGTGCGGACGCGTGCGGGCCGGGGAGGGACTGGGGGAGGGGCCGGGGTCACGGGGGGGGGGGCGGGGCGGGGCACGGTCACGGAGCTCACACTCCGCCTGGGCTTGCTGCATGGCCCGGGGTACTGTGCCCCTCCGAGGTCCTCTGGTCGTGGTGTCACTCCTGACCCTGGGAGGGTCACTTCTTATTGTGCCCGTTTTTGAGAAGGGAGATTGTGGGGCCAGGAGATGCTGAGACGGGTGTCCATAGTTGCAGCTGGAATAAGGCGATAGGGCAGGGGTCCCCGGATCCAGGGTTTGGTCCAGAGTTGGAAACTGTGTGGAGGGGAACCTTCAAGGCTTCTTCCATCGCTGAGAGGTCCAGGCGCATGAACTTGGTGGTCTATGCCCAGGCCGGAGCTTAGGAACAGGTTGACAGCTGGGCTCACTTCTGCCTCAGTCTCCCCACCCTTTAGAAGACTCTCAACAGCCACTGACAATGGAACTAGATGATCTTAGCATTTCTAGCCCTCTTCCAGGAGGAGCTCTCCAGGTGAGATCAATCCATGACCTTCAACTCAGGCCTACACATTGAAGGGCTTGGGAGCAGGGAGGAAGAGGCCAGCACAGGGGCGCAGGTCCTTCAAGGCCTGGGATCTGGAAGCCGCAGGAGGATAGGAAAACCGTGGTGGGTGACCAGAGACTGCGGGCTATGGCCTGGGTGGTGGCCTCTGCTGGCTTCCCAGGCTGGTGCCCTCAAACCCGTTTCCTGCCAAGTGTCCATTTCACCACCCTCCGCCCCAGTGCCCCCCATGGCTTCCTCACCGCCCCCCCCCCACGCTTGCTCTAGCCCTTGCCCCTTCCCCTCCTCACCCCGGTCCCTTTCCTTGCTGTCCAGTCACTTGTCACTCTCTTGCCAGGCCCTGAGCAGCTACCCGCCTTAAGGAGAGAGGTCCCTGCCCTGCCCTCCCTTCCTCACAGCCCCCCTGTCCCCAGTGTTTCTTCTGCCTCTTCTTCCCCTCTGCCACTGGACACTTCCCATGCCAGCCTGCACCAGGGGAGTAAGAATACCAGTGTCCCCGAGACGTCTCAGGCCAGTGCTTGCAATGCCGAGCGCCAGTCCCCGGTCAGCCCCCGTTCCATCTTCCGTTCCCCCTTGTTCTGAGGCAGGAGAGACCCTGGGGAAGGGTCGCTTGCCCCGTTGGGTGTGCCAGCCCGCCAGGGAAGACGGGACGCAGCCCTAGGGCGAGCAGGACCGGGGAGGGCAGCGTGGAGGAAATCGGGAGGGGAGCTCGCCGGACTTTTTGAGAGAGACAGAGCTGGAGAGGATGGTAATATTTTGGGTGAGAGAGTCAGGATTCAAAACGCTTTTGAGAAGCCAAGTATAATGAGCCAAAGCCCAACAAGATGACATTTAAAAGGAATAAATATAAAATTCTACATTTAGGCTTTTAAAAAATCACTTATGTAAGCACCGCATTGAAGAGCTCTGGCAAAAAAAGAACTGGGGGTTTCAGTTGGCCACAGGCTTAATGTCGCAGCAGTGTGATACAGCTTCCAAAAACGCTTATGTAATGTAGTCTTGGGCCCTGTTAGCTAAAGCATCGTGGCCGGGAGAGAGAGGCAGTGCGCCCTCCCCCATGCCGTTCTCAGCCCGCGGCCTGCCATGTACCATGCCCCAAGTGCCATAAGGGGCCCCTTTGGCCATTCAGGTTTGCAACTGAGAAAGTGAAATTGGGAGGGCCAGGTCATATGAGGCATGGCAGAGCGAGCAGGGGATGTGCAGCCTGAAGAAAAGACACAATGGGCCCCGAGGCTCCTGTTTTCAGATACTGGAAGGGGTGTAAAGTCGTGGGGACAAGGGTAGCAAGGGGTGGAGACCCTGAAGCAGAGTTTCGCTCTTATTAAGAACAACATGTTCGGGGCACCATGCTTGTGAGGTGGTGAGCTCTCCGTCCTGGGTAGTGAACAGAAGCTTGGTGCCCAGTGTCGGGAAGGCTCCAGTGGGAAGGCCTATAGGCAGAGGGAAGTTGGACTAGATGGTCCCTGGGGTCAGTTTCAAGGTTAAGCATCTCTGATTGGCATCTCCCACAGAGAGGCGGAGAGAGTGTGGGCTGGGGGTCTGCGAGTGAGGGCGAATCCAGAAGAGGGGGGCTGGGCGGGAACAGGAGCTGAGAAGGGGGAGAAGATGGGCTGGACCAAAGTGGGGGGGGGGCTGGGGAGGGGCAGAGGGAAGAGTGTGGAATAGGGTTGTGGAATGAGAGATGGGAGGGGGAAGCCTGGGATCCCCCATCCCCCGCCCCGACCCATGTCCCCCTCCCCACAGGAATGACATGCCAAGCTCGGAGCTCCTACCTGGTGGACGAGGTGCTGTGGGGCCACCGCTTCACGTCAGTGCTCACGCTGGAGGACGGCTTCTATGAGGTGGACTATGCCACCTTCCACCAGACCTTTGAGGTGCCCACGCCCTCGTGCAGCGCCCGGGAGCTGGCCGAAGCCGCTGCCCGCCTTGATGCCCATCTTTACTGGTCCATCCCCAGCCGGCTGGATGAGAAGGTGGAGGAGGAGGGGGCCGGGGAGGGGGCGGGGGGAGAGGCCGGCACCGACAAGGAGCAGAATGGCTGCCTGCCGCCCCCAGAGAGCGAGTCCAAGGTGTGACCAGTTCCCTCCAGACCCCTGTGGCAGGGCCAGACACCGGTCCCTGGGAGCTGGACGTCAGGGGTGGAGAGGGAGGCAGGCGAGACCCCCGGGATGTGCTAAGTCCGGAGAGCCCCCTAGAGCCCAGTGGATTGGGGGCGGGGCCTGACTTCAGGAGAACGGAGGGTGGGGACCGGGGAGCATGCCTGCCTGTCTGTGTTTGACCCTCACATCTGTTCACGGGTGGATGGATGGACAGAAGGATGGATTTATGCAGGCTGGAGGGGGAGGTGGTAGCAGACAGACAGACGCTGGCGGAGAGATGAATGGACAGACAGGTGGTGCGCTCAGGGCCGCTGCTAACCCAGAGCATCTTTGTGCAAATTCTAAAATGGCACCCTTTCCCTCTGGACTGATGGCGTCCCCGACCACAGGGCATGGCTTGGGGAGCAGAGTCCCCACTCACCTCCTCGGCCAGCCTCCTGTGCTGCGGCACACCTGTCCCACTGGACACAGTGGCCCGGGCTGACCCCAAGGAGAGAGAGCTGGACAGACGGACAGATGGAGGTGGGCCGAGATGAGGGTGCCCGCCCCGCTCCACCGCCGCCTCCGTGACCGGAGCAGGTGGGTGGAAGGCTGCAGGGCTGGCTCAGCCGGGTGTGCATGACCTTGCCCCCACATGCAGGGGGATGGGGCCCGGGGAAGGAGAAGCAGGGATGGCTATTTTCCGACAGCGGGACGAGCTCTCATAAATAGCACTGCAGCGGCCGGGGAGGGAGAGGACATTCTGAGGAAGCAGAAGGGCGGGGGGAGAGATCCAGAAAGTGAGTTCACTCGAGTGGGACACAGGGGCCCGTGGGAAAGCAGAGTTTGTCCTGGGGCCCAGTGACTGGGGGTCATTCACAGGGTTCATGGGGTGCTTTTTGAGCACAGAGCACTGGCCCCATGCAGGTGGGGTGGCCGGTCAGAGACCTGGTCCCTGGCATCAGAACACAGCGCCCCTGAGAGCTGCATGACGTGTGGCTCAAACCGAACTTGACCATCCCTCGGAGCAGAGGACAGGAGGTTTGGGGACCAGAAAGCCAGGGGCTGAGTAAGGCACAGAGAAAGACAGAAAAGGAGCAAGCCAGCAGTTATCCAACTGGTGTGTGCATCAGAGTCACCTGGCGGGATTGTGAAAACGCCGACAGCCGGGCCCCACTCCCAGAGTTTCTGACTCAATAGGTGTGGGGTAGAGATAAAAAAAAATTGCATTTCTAGCAAGTTCCCAGGTCATGCTGATGCTGCTGGCATGGGGGCCACACTTTGAGAACCACTGCTCTACACAGACTTGGAAGTCACGTCAGGAGGTAAGGCACTTGAGTTGAGGAGGAGCTGAAGGGTAGTTGAGGGGTGGTTGAGGGGGACTTAGTAGCTGAGGGGGAGCTGAGGAGAAAGAGGAATGCCTGAGGGGGAGCTGAGGAGGAGCTGAAGGGTAGCTGGGGAGTAGCTGACCTGAGGAGTAGCTGAGTGGAGGACAAGCTGAGGGGAAGATGAGGAGTAGCTGAGTTGAGGAGTAGCTGAGTGGATAAGCTGAGGAGTAGCTGAGAAATAGCTGAGCTGAGGAGTAGCTGAGCTGAGGAGTAGCTGAGTGGAGGAGCAGCTGAGCGGAGGAGCGGCTGAGCGGAGGAGTAGCTGAACTGAGGAGTAGCTTAGTGGAGGAGTAGATGAGCGGAGGAGCAGCAGAGCGGAGGAGTAGCTTAGCAGAGGAGCAGCTGAGCTGAGGAGTAGCTGAGCGGAGGAGCACCTGAGTGGAGGAGCAGCTGAGGGGAAGCTGAGGGAAGCCGAGGAATAGGTGAAGAAAAACTGAGGATCGCAGCAGGAGGGACTGAATAGGAAGGGTGAGCCATCATGACTGGGGAAAGGGACCCTGAAACCCCGGCTGACAAGTTTAACTGTGGGCCCTGGAACTCCCCCATCTGTGGAACCCCCAGTGATAAGCAGGACATGCTGTTTGGGGAAGACGAGGCCGCCGGGAGTCCTGGAGGGGGGTCCCTGGGCAGGGGTGGGGGCTCAGGCGGGGAGGGCATCAGTGGCCCAAGACTGGATGCCCAGTAGAACTAACTGAAGAGGCAGGGTTGAACCTGGGTGACAGTTCGAGGGAGAAGTGAGGAGGTCAGACACCGCATGTGTCTGTGGCCCGCTGTCCACCCTGCTGGGCCAGCCGCCCCCCCACAAACACTGTTCCCATCCCACCTCCACCCCCGCCTGGTGTCACCGAGTCGCCAGGGGCAGCCCTGCAGGATGGTGAGGAGAGAGCAGGGGCAGCTTGGGGCAGGGTGGAAGTGGGGCGGGGGGCTGAGGCTGGCCTCCTGGGAGAGGAGAGTTCGTCCAGGCAAGCGTGTGCTCCCACAACACCGGTCCAGCAGTGACCTCCACCCCTTGGTCCTGGCCACACCCTGCGCCTGTCCTTTAATAAAAGACTGAACCCCTCAGGGGAAAGCACCCTGTCTGTTCCATTCCAGGCTGGGAAGCCAAGATCCCGTGGGTCCCTGTGCCTCCTGGCAGCCAGGAAGGGGGTTGGAGGGAGCTGCCAGTGTGGGTCCACTCAGAAACGTCTGCCTCATGTCGCAGGGCCACCGGGGTCACCACGGGTCAAAGAGGAGGTCCCTGAGCCCTGGCATCGGCTGTTCCCTCAAGAATAAAGGTTGGGGTGCGGGGCGGGGTCGTTGGGTTTAATTCAGGGAAACAGGGGAGTCTGGGCGGGAGGGGTGGGCTGCTCAGGGTACCACTGTGTGCAGCGCGGGGGTTCAGGGACTTGGATTGTACTCCTGACACCGTCACTAATTTGCCCTGTGACTCTGGGCAAGCTATACCCCGCCTCTGGGCCTCAGTTTCCCGGTCTGTAAAAATAACACTTAGAAAACCAGAAATGCTCAATAAAGGTTTAAACAACTGCATTAAAAGAGGTAAACCAGGTGCCCCTGAACGTGTAGTGCAACTCAGAATTTTCAGATCAGAGAATCTTGAAGCAAAGACGAATGTGGGCACCTCTGGGGCACTGGAAGGGAGATGGGCCAAGACCTGGGGGGTGCAGGCAGGCTGTGGGGGGACATGTATGTGGGGGCTCTGTGGACCCAGGCCCTCCCCTGATTGCGGTCCTCCCCACCCAGGGGGCTGTGCTCCTGTGCATCTGCTCTGAGGCAGTCAGACAGAATAATGATCCGGAGGAAAAAGGCTGAGGCCCCAGGGCCAAAGAGGAGCATGTCCAAGACCCAGAGGACCAAGAATGAGAAGGCAGAGTGGTGTGGGGAGCTCAGAAAAGGGCCCACCTAGGAGCCCCCACCCTGCAACATGGGAGGAGGCTGTGCACTCACCCCCTCTCTGTGCTCCCCTCCGGGGGGGAGGAGCCCCACCAGGGATTGGCAAGGCACTGACAGCTCAGGCAGCAGATGGGACCCAGGTGTCCCCTCCTGCGGTGGGTGGCATGGCACAGAGGCCAGATGGTGTCTGCGGCCGGAAGGAAGGCCTGAGTCGTCCAGAATAGGCCACCGACCCCCCCAACCCCACCAACAGCCGGCCTGGCCACGCCCCTCGGCCCCAGGGCAGGGAGACAAGCTAGCCCTGGTTTTTATAAAACAAGTTTATTCACATTTTAGAAAAACTAACTCTAGGACAGGGAATGGCCTCCCTGTGGGCTGGACGTGAGATCAACAACAGAAGGCCAGAGGGAGAAGCTGGGAAGGGGGGGCTGGGGGCCATGGCCCCCACTCTGGGGCAGAGGGTGGGGGCGGGGAGGCCAAATAAATTAAAGGAAGGGGGACAGAGGGAGAGGGCCGCCAGGCAACCATAGGTGGTCTTGGAGCTGGTCTGGAAGACAGTCCACACCTGCAAGAACTGGAGAGAGAGTGCGGGGTGCGCTAAGGACGGGCCCCTATGCCCCCTCCTCACCCAGGCGGGGCTGGGGAGGGGCCGCTCACCCCAGCATGCAGGGGAGAGGCCAGAGGACAGACAGCAAGGTCGGCAGGGCTCTTTTCCCTCACCTGGGGAGCAAGGGGTCACCGTTTTCGAAGCCTCTTCATGAAGCAGCAGGTGATGGTCCCAAGGACGGTGGCGCCGGTGATGAGGGCGACCGCAGCGCCCACCAGCAGGGGCACAAACAGAGTGTCCAGGGCTGGGAGCGAGTAAAGGGCTGGGTTCAGCCTGGGGTGCTGCTACCCTGCCCCACCTGTGTCCCAGGGCCTCCCCTGTGGGGTTGGGGGCCTCCTTCCTCCATTCACAGGCAGCGCTCCCTAGACCAGGTCCAGTTTGAGAATGGGGTGTAAGTGGGTTCTCATGCAGGAGGAGGGACGGGAACATGAGAGGCACGTGGGAAGGGCAGAACAGGGCCCGGGCAGGGGTCACTCACCGTGCGTGTAGGGGTACACCGTGACGGGCCCCGAGCGGGCGCTGCCCGCCTGGTACCAGCTGCGGTCGGCATGCTGCACCCAGGCACTGGGGGCGCAGTGGTACACGCCTTCGTCCTCGGGCCCCAGGCTGTGCAGCCTCAGTCGGTGGCTGCGGGGCCCCACCAGTTCCACGCTGACCGGGCCTCCTCCAGGCCGGGTGCCCAGCTCTGCCACCCCGTCCTGACCCACGCCGCCCACCAGCCGGGCCGGGCTGGCGCTCAGCTCCCCTTCCTCGGGCCGCTCCACCCACCAGCTGGCGGCCAGCCGCAGCCCCGGGGGGCCGCCCCGCACGGAGATGTTGCAGAGCAGGGACGCTGTCTCCCCCCGGTACACCGTGCCTCCTGCCAGCCACGCAGCGGCCTCCAGCACCACGCCTGCAGGACGAGGACGTGGGGTCAGAGGGGTGTGGCGTTAGGACTGCTGTCCGAGCAACACCCCAGGAAGCTCAAGGTGCTCCCACAGTCCTGAAGAAGAGAAGTGGGAGACCGAGGCGTGGCGGCAGCCAGTGCGGAGGGCAGGGGACGCACAGAAACAGAAGGAAGAGGTTCCACAAGCCCCGGACCCCGGCAAGGCCCCAGCCGCCCCTCACCTTCCTCCCGCACGTGTACCGGGAGTGGCCGGGAGCGGGCACTGGCTGCTTCTCGAAGCCGAGCTCCAGATCCTCGGACGTAGGCCTTGGCCAGGCAGCGGTAGGTGCCTGCGTCACCTGGCCTGGCAGCCTCCAGCCGGAGCCGGTAGGTCCTGGATGCCACCTTCTCCATGGCGATGTGCCGGCCTTCATAGCCAGGGCCCAGGCTGCCCACACCCTCTGTGTCCAGCTGGGCGACCAGACGGCCGGGCCCAGGGGCCCCCGCGGGGGCCATCTCCCAGCCCACAGAGTATGCGGCGTGGCGGCCTGACGGGGGCAGAGCCCCAGACACGTTGCACAGCAGTTCCAAGGGGTCTCCGGGGCCGATCCGACGTTCCCCAGGCCCCACAGCCACGGCCAGCTGGCTGGCTGCAACACAGCAGGCGGACAGGGTCACAGAGGCAGCAGGGGGCACAGAGCTCCTGACTGCTCCCGGGTATCTCCCTCCTTGACAGCAGCACTGTCACGGGGCAGGACCACAGCGCCCCCCAGGGGCCTGGCTCTCAGCCCTAGGCCGTGGCCTCTCCTTTCTCCACACCCAACTTTGGAGCAGAGAAGACTCATCACAGGAGGGAAGCGATGCTAACAGGACAGCTCACTGGGGACGACGGGCTCCCTGGAGTCGGGCAGCCACCCTTCGGTCACGGTGCCCCCTGAGACGCCATGGCCCCCAGCCCCCGCCGTGGGAATGTGGCACTCACACAGCGTCTGCACGTCCACATGGGCCAGGACGGCTCTCTTCTCAGCAATCTGGGCCCAGCTGCCATCGGGGTCCTGAATCCACTCGGCAGCCGTGCAGTGGTAGGTGCCCGCGTCCTCGGCCTGGGCGCCCCCCACGACCATGCGGTAGCGCTCGGTCCCCTCCTTGCCCAGCCGCACCTCGCCTGCAGCCAGCCGCTCGGCATAGGGAGCGCCGGCCTCCACGGCCAAGTCGGGCCGGAGCCCCACCACTTCCTGCAGCGTCGCTCGCCCTACGGGCACCTCGGGCACCGCCCTCCCGAAGGACACAGCCAGGTGGGTGTGTTTCTGCGTGCTCGTCCGCGCCAGGCAGCCCAGCGCCAGCTCCTGCCCCTCGTGCACTGTCAGGCGGGGCGGTGAAGTGGGTGCCTGGCGGCCTCGAGGCCCCGGGGGGGTGGCAGACACCTGTAGCGCATCTGGAAGAACTGGAGAGAGCAGCCGGAGTGGGGGAGGGCTGGGAGCTGGGGGCCCTCATCACTGTGCCCTGCCTACCACCTGCTTCCCCTACCGGGTGGGCTTCACCAGGTTATTTCTTCCATAACCCAGTGGTGCCAGGCACAGTGCTGGGCACTCAACAGGAGCTCAATAAATCTTTGTCGGAGTTCATGGCCCAGCCCGGCACCCACGCACCCATATGTTTGGAGCCGACCCCTGTTTGAACTACAGAAAAGTGGCTCTGTCCTCCTTCTCAGAAGACAAAGAAACATAAGAGAGCAAGAATGTCACATGGCCTCACTCCTCCTACCCTACCTCCACTTCCTCCCCCTCCACCCCCAGATCTGGACCCTGGAATCTCCAGGAATGGCCTTTATTCACCCTCGCAGGCTCCCCCCATCAGGGACTGGAGGGGACTCGCTCCATTAAAGCCAGGACTAGGATGGGCAGACTGGCCACTAACATACTGGGATGCTGTGTGAGTCACATAACCTCTTTGGGCCTCAGTTTCCCCAGCTACGAAATCCACGGGGTGGTTAGATGGGTCCCTCACTGCCACCCGGGCCGCTACCTCTCAGCTCCACCTTGCCGCTGTAGCTGCCCAGGTAGCGGGTGTCCGTGGATGGTGTGTAGCACTCGTAAACGCCAGCGTCCTGGGCCTGCAGGCGGGCGATCCTGAGCACCACGGCGTCCCCCTGGAGCCGCTGCACCTGCACCTCGCCGGCCGCCACGCGGGGCCCAAAGACAGCATAGGAGAACCGGGCATCCTTGGTGCTGACAATGCCCAACGCGGCCTCCGGGGCCTCAGGCCTGTAGAGGAACCACTCAAAGTCCTGCTGGGCAGGGCCTTCGTAGCCACTGACGTTGCAGGGGATGGAGATGGCCGTGCCAGCCACGCGGTACAGGGGCCCCTGAGGGACCAGCACCTCCCGGGCGAAGCACTCAGCTCCTGTAAGGAAGGACAGGAGATGCTGGAGACGCCTGGGTCCCCACAACATCGTCCGTGATCAGCACCGCTCTTGACCCCTTCCCAATAAAGGACAGGAAACCAGGGGATGGTAAGACACCTGGTCACAGACCCGAGTTTGCCTTACAACCCAGAAACACCCCATTTTCCAGAAGTAAGGCCCCTACAGGCAGAAAGAAGTCCATCTGCTTCTGTCCCTGATTCCAGCCGGCCCTTGATTCCCTCCCCCATTTCCCCACTCTCGCGTTCGCGCCCTGTCAGTGGGGCCTTCCAGCAAAGGGATCGGAGTCCAGGCCTCTCCCTCCTTTGTTGGAGGGCAGCTGGCAAAATCTTACTCAGAAGGGCTGGTTGGCTCAGCTGTGTCACCTGGACCAGGGGACTCCAGACAATGGAGCCAGTGGCCCCAGCAGGACAGGGCACAGACCCAGTTTTCACCAACACAATGCCCTCCCCCCCGTCCAGCTGTGCCATGAGCTCACTGCTTCCCCCACCCTGCAGGGCTGCTGAGGCAGCTGAGGCTTATGGGGCAAGAACTAGCCTATCCCTGGCCTCTGGGGGCAGAAGATGGCTCCCCCCCCCACCCCAATCTTCCAGGCCGGCCAGCAGGTGCACAAAGCCCCCTCCCAACTCTCTAACAAAAGCCTTCATTTGCATATGGTGTGCATTCATTTATATAAAGTTTCCTCTCTGTTGGGAGGCACAAACTCAGGCTGCCCCTTCCTGTCTTACTTCTCTTCTTCCCCATGTTACCCCTACCTCCAGGCCCTACTCCTGAGGCCCTCGGAGGGCTCTGCCTCTTCCTGCTCTCCTTCCATCCATCCTTCCCTCCTTCCATCCATCCTTCCCTAGCCCCACTGCATAAGATCACAGAACTTCAGGGGCACCTGGGTGGCTCAGTGGTTTGGGCGGCAGACTTCGGCTCAGGTGATGATCTCCTGGTTCGTGAGTTCAAGCCTCGCATCCGGCTCTGTGCTGACAGCTCAGAGCCTGGAGCCTGCTTCAGATTCTGTGTCTCCCTCTCTCTCTGACCCTCCCCCACTCACGCTCTGTCTCTCAAAAACAATAAGTAAACGTCAAAGAATATTTTAAAGATCACAGAACTCCAGTAAGGAGGGCTGAGTCCACCCCTGCCTCATTTCACACATGAGAAATGTTAAGGCAGAAGTACGTCGTCTTGCCCAAGATCCTACCATCCTTAGAGGGCTTCCACAGGCCCCTGCAGAGGAACAAAGCCAGGGAAGTGGAAGTCCTAGCAGAGGCCTGAGGAGACTGCCCTCACTCACCAGACTTCGGTCACTCCCAGGGCCATACCCAGGGCCTTTCCGCAGAGGCTGGAGGGGAAACACGTTTGTGGCCAAACTCTGCCCTTTAGCTCCTCAGAAGTGCTCTCCTTCACTTTGCCACCAGAGCTGGGCTCTTGGTCCCTCATCCTGTGGCTGAGTTCAGGGAGGAGGGAGACACTTGGGGCCACTCAGCTACAGCACATGCTGGGACTCAGGAGGCTGGGTCCCAGCCCCGTGCCCCGTGCCCCGCTGCACGGACTCATCCCTTCGTCTCCCAAGCTGGTTTCCACACTGGAGGAGAGCTAAGAGCCCCCACTGGGACAGTGAGTGAGTGTGTGACTCAGGAGGGCCCTGCCCCAGGGCATTTCATAATCTAGGTGAAGGCAAGACAGCTGAGCTGACACCTTTGGGCCTCGGGGCAGACTCTGCTCAGAAGGGCCCCCTCCCACCTTGCTGGCTCCACAGCTGCTGATGCTTGGAGATCCCCATGGGAAAGTTGGCCAGGCCGCTGCGGAAACCAGCTGCCACGAAGCTCCCTCCCCAGCCAGAGAGGGGAGGAGGGGCAGCACCTCCTTTGGGGTCCTTCGGATCTGGGTTCAAATCCAAGCCCCAACACTCACTAGCTGTGTTCCCTGGGGGCAAGTCCCTTCATCTTCCTCATCTTGGGAGTGAACGTGAGCACCCGCACAGGTGGGCGGGCAGATCTAGGAGAGTCTTCTGAGGCTGTGCACCACCCTCCCCTCTCCCCCGGGCTCTTCCGCTCCCACTGGGGACGACGGGACACCTGCTAGGCAACAGGGCCCCACAGCAACTTCCTCCTGCCTCCCAGCCGGGGCTCCGAGGGGAGGCCTCAGTCTGTTTCCCCAGGGCCGCGGGACCTGGGCAGCCAGGGGCGAAGCTCTGCTTGGCGCTGTAGTGGGGCTCAGGCTGCACACGGGCTGCTGGGGCTACATCAGCCTGCGCCCAGCTGTGAATCCGGGAGGCAAGGCCACCCCCACTCTGTGCTCTTACTTCAATGTCTTCTGTCTCCCGAACACCTATACAGGCAGCCTCCCTGTCTCAAAGCCACACTCCTCACCAGGCAACATCCTAAGGGAACCCTCCAGTTCAGGCCAAAACAAATCTGCACTGTCAGGGCCCTCAAGCATCCACCCAGCTGCGGCCAGAACACCTCCCCGTGATCACCCACCCTCCACAGAGGCAGGGTGCTTAGAGATCCCAGCATCAGTCTCCGTGGAGCCTGCTTTCCCCTGAGGCGGGGATGGGGGGTAGGGATAAGGGGGTGTGACCAGCGGTGGGGGGCTACAGAGCCAAGTGCGGCCTGAGAGAGGGAACCTGGGGCAAAGGGAGACCCAGCCCAGAGCGGAGATGGGGGTGAGAGGTGGAAGTGCCCCAAACAGCAGATGATGAAGCGTGGCGTGAGCCGCGGGGGACCCTTAGGGGAGGGAGACTGAACTTCAAAGATCAGGGGCAGAACCGGCCCCTGGGCCTCCGGCCAACCGGGCAATTACGATGGCTGGCGAGCACTGCCCACGCAGGGCGGGCACTCGGGGCCTGAAGCCCAGCGTGAGGCGGAGGGAGACGTAGCATTTGGGGCGCAGCGACCCCAGGGTGCGAGCATGCCGACTGAGAGGTGGGGCTGGCCCCGCCGCCTGGGGGTGGCATCTCGGTGGGTCCTCACTGGGCCCCAGTCCGGGGCCTAGAGCTGTGGGACTGGCTCGGCGGGCAGCTGGGCGCCGAGCTCAGGGAGCCCCTGACGGAGAAGCGGGGGCGAGGGCCCCCGGAAACGCTGGGGAGGCGGGCCAGGCTGCGCGCCAGGTGGCAGGCACCTGCTGGCGGGGTCGGGGGCCAGGGCGGGGGCCGGCTTACCCAGCATTAGCAGCAGCAGGAACAGCAGGAGCCGCGGCGA
>NC_043702.1:171077617-171086780 GCF_006229205.1 Suricata suricatta | reverse complement strand
CACCCCAACCCCGGATCCCTAACTCTCCCAGACCCGGGACGCTGGACCCGTCCCGCCCCTACCTCTGTCCCGTCTCCGCTCCGTAGCAGGACCCTGGACCCCGTCAGACCCCAGACCCCCGGACCCGCTCAGACTCCGGAACCCGGACCTCGGATCCGATCTGACCCCTGTGCCAGAACCCACGCAGACTCCAGACCCCGGCCTGGCTCCGCCCTTCTCCGTCCGGACTCCGCCCCAACCCCGACTTCAGCCCCGCCCACCTGGGCCGGACTCCTCCCGGTCGCGGGGCCGGCACAAGGGGGCGGCATTTGGGCTCAGCCAAGTCCCCACCCGGCATCGAACCACCACCCTGCTCCTGCCGGCTTTTCTCTGAGAGTTGGGTGCAGAGGCCTCGGGGTCGGTCAGGTGACTGTCCACGCACTTAGGATCCAATCATTGGCCCTGGGCCGTTAGGTCTCGCCGCAAACCCGTTTAAGTGAGGATGGGCGGGACCCAGGAGTTCCGGAATGAGGAGGGCCAGGGTTGAAGGACGCAACAGGGCCTTGAGAGGTCACTGGAGACCTGTTTGCCACCCCCTCGGGGCCGAACCAGAGGGAGTGGGTTAGCAGGGTGCGCCGTCTGGGCGCCGTCACTTCCTGGTTGGGGATGCTGTCCCGTCGGTTAACTTACTTCAACCTGTTTCCCTGTTGGCACACTGGGCTGGGATGACACCCACCCCAAAGGGTGGGTGGGGATTTTGTGAGGATTAATTGACATAATATACACGGGTTCTTGGCACAGGATTACATGGAATAGGAGATAGAGTGTTAGATGAGTTAGTTTCTGTTTCTGAATGATTATTTAAACTGCTTTCTGGGAGGTTTTGCTTAGCTTGTAGGAGTAGTGGAGCGTTGCATGAAGAAGTCCACTTTCTGGTGAGGAGAGCGGGCCTCCGCTGGCCCTGGGAAGGGTGGGGGGCCTGCCCCCCGGTGGGAGGATGGAAGAGCACCTTTCCTAGGTGCTCCGTCTCTTCCCAGCCATGGAGCAGGTGTGGCGTCGGCAGGTGCAGGGAGGATGGGACCAGATGGGAGAAGGGACGGCCAGGTCTGTCCATGTAGCCATCCCAGGGAAGTGATGCCAGAGCTCATCTAGCCTACTCCCTCTACCTTCCTACCTGTCCCAATGCCCTTACAGTCCTTTAACAGAGGAAGAAACTGAGGGCCCAAGAGGGGAAGTGACCGAGGCCAGACCAGACCTTCCTGGAATACAGCCAGTGCCCGGCTCAGAGGAGCTGCTCCGTTGAAGTCACATTCACAAGATCAGAGAAACTCAGAAGCAGAATGCTGCTCTCGCCAAGGGACAGCCCTCCCTCCCCATACTTCCAGGACGGCCCCCGGGCGCCTGTTTCCTCCCACTCTGAGAAATTCACAGCCTGGTGTCTCCAGGTCCGCTTCACCTAAATCCATCCCCAGGTCAGATGGAGCTATGTGAAAACAGAAAGGCATAGGGCAGCTTTGGAGGCAAACCGCTCTCCCTTGGAGAACGGCGTGCACTGACTTGCCTTCCTGGTGCCTGCGAGCTGGGAGACGTTTCCGATGATCATCTTCCCAACGCCATCTATGGGACGCCTACCCAGCAGGCCCTTTTTGGTATTATTTCCAGTCTTTACAACATATTTTGCCAGATGGTGTCATGAACAGATGAGAAACTGGAGGTCCAGAGAGGTTAAGCACTTTCCCCAAGGCCACACAGCTTTTAAGTAGCCAGTGTCTGATGAGCTCAGGCCTGTCTGTCCCCAGAGCCCCAAATCTCCCCACATCTTACTGTCTCTCGTCTCAAACTTCTTCACCCTGTAAGCATAGTCATTCAACGAGCACTGATTAGGCCAGGCCCGTACTGGACACCAGAGATGCTGTGGCAAGCATGGCCGACCAGGTCGCCCGCCTTGTGGGAACATACAGTCATGCCAGGAAAACAGGCCGTAAGCAAGTAATACCCCGCCCCCAATATGAGCGTCCTGAGAGGGGAGACTTGGGTTGCTGAGAACACCTCTGGCTTAGGGCTGGGAGGGGGCTGGGGCAGGTAGGGGCCGAGGGCAGGATGGGGTTCCAGGAGGGACCGAGGCGAGAAGCGGCGGCTTCTTCCCCGGACTGGGAGTTCCGGAGGCTGCCAGCAGGGGGCGCGCAGAGCCCAGGCCTGAGTCCCGCTTACGTAACTGGGAACGCAGAGTGGGAGGGAACCAGGCCCAGGCCCCAGCAGCCACCAAAACACGGAGGAGCTCGGTGCCGAGAGACGTCATTCACACGCCGCCACAGAGCGACGCACAGACACATGCACACACAACCGGAGCTGCAGAGGAGTGACGCACCCCGCAGCGAGAGAGGCCCCTGTGCCCTCCCCAGCGGGCCCCTAACACACCACGCAGGGGCGCCTGGGCAGCCCAGTCGGTTAAGCGTCCGACTTCGGCTCAGGTCATGATCTCACCGTTGGCGGGTTCGAGCCCCCGCGTCGGGCTCTGTGCTGCCAGCCCAGAGCCTGGAGCCTGGAGCCTGCTTGAGATTCTGTGTGTGTCCCCCTCTCTCTGCCACTCCTCTGCTCGTGCTCTCTCTCTGTCTCTCAAAAAATAAATAAACATTAAAAAAATTTTTAAAGGCCACACAGACCCACCAGGCACCTTGCCTGATTCTTGTGGAGGTGAGGACGGAGGAAGGAGGAAGACAGGCAGAGACCAGAGGGAAGGAGCCTGAGATTGCAGAGAGACACCGGGGAGGAGTGCACCAGTGGGCATGGGGACAGGCGCTCATCACTGTCACCACCCACTGCCCACGAACCCCAATGTACCGCCAGGTGTAGGCCCGCATTAGACACCAGGCCCGTGTTCCGCGGGCTGGTTTCACTCCCCCTCAAGACGACAAGGTTCAGGACACGAGGTTGCACTCAGTGTCGTTAGAAAATAATTAAGACCAGTGATCTGCCTCAAAACCGCTTCCCGTCAGAGGGCGCCTGGGTGGCTGGCTCAAGGGGCTAAACATCTGACTCCAGCCCAGGTCATGATCTCACAGCTCGTGAGTTCAAGCCCCGGTGTTGGGCTCTGTGCTGACAGTTCAGATCCTGGAGCCTGCTTCACATTCTTTGTCTTCCTCTCTGCCCCTTTCCTGTTCGTGCTCTGTCTCTCAAAAATAAATAAATGTGAAAAAAAACTTTAAGGCAACTTCTCATCTGACAGAGGTGCCACACGTTATAGTCTCAACTGTGAAGCGTGGTCCTCCAAGAGGCGCATCCTGACCTGTGCCAGGTGTGTCTGTGAATCGCATCCAGTCCTGGCCAGAACCTTGGCAGGCTGGTGCTATTATTATCCCTGGAAGGAAACTGAGGCAGACGGAAGTGTAGGAACACATCCAAAGCAAATGGATTGGTTACTGTCCAAACGCAGATTTGAGCTGAGGATTGTTTTAGGGGTGGAGGAGCCTGGGCTTCTGACCCCCATTACATGACTTCCTGAAGGCAAACGTGGGCCCAGCCCGCACCAGCCCAGACCCAGCTGTGGACGCAGGCGGCGCCTTGAAGACAGTGACAAATGTATCAAAGACACAGGGACACATACCCATCAGATGTCAGACATGGGGAACGCCACACACACACACACACACACACACACACACAGGACTCAGCACAAGCGCTGTCTTGCTCTTTCTCTCTCTCTAAATGTGTACATATCCCAGCTCCGTGGAACTAAGGGTCACACAGAGGAATGTCCTATGATCTATGTGTGTTTATAAGGCTGTGACCCGTACCGCCTGATAAGCCATATTTTCCCACCCTCCCAAAAGGGAAACTTCTCTCTGCCGACTCGCTGGAGAGGCTCAGAAGCAAAGAGCCCGGTCAGAGGCGAACACCCACCTCACCTCCGCTCGCGCCGAAACAGAGACAGCACACGGGGCCCCGGGCACACACTGGGAACACAGAGCCTTCTCCCGCACCCACACACACAGGACGCTCTCCTTCCTCCCCGCCCCAGCCGGGCACCGTGCCCTTATCGTGTGTGTGTGTGTGTGTGTGTGTGTGTGTGTGTGTGTGTGTGTCTATTTCCCAAACCTTCCTCTTGTCCTGCCTGAGCCCACACTCCTTCCCCAGGTCTCAAACCCTACACCAAAGGTGCAGACAGCTATTCAAGAACAGTGGGGCCCCAGGGCCCCCCACTGCTGGCCTCAGCATGACCTGCCCCAATGCCCAGGGAGACTCTGCCCTTTCTATCCCCAGGATCAGCGCCAGCGGCCGCCCACTGCAGAATGCCAAGGCTGGATCCCTCTGAGCTGGAGTCGCCCACCCTCCCCGACTAGCCCTTGTTCCCCAGTCCCAGAGTGCTGGTGGCGGGGGCTCCGCCCAGAGGCTCCCCACCCCTGGCCCAGACATCTGTGGGGAGGGCAGCTCGGAGCCAAGGCTGTGTGTGTGTCACTTGTTGCGCAGCTCGGCAGCCTGGGGTGGGGGAGTGGGGAGCGATCAAGGGCAGAAGAAGGCAGCGGTTTGCTAGACAGAGATTTGTGGGCCTCGGCTTCCAGATGAGCCTCAGGGGACAGGAGGCGCTTAGCGCCAGGTGGCGGCTGCCGCTGAGTCACTGAGGTTGAGCAAGGGACAGATTTGGAGAACAGGTCACTTACGAGTTTGTGCACACCCAGCTCTGAGCGGGATGAGGGGGACGCACTGGTTGTTGCTAATACTTCCTGTGCACCTGCTTTGTGCTGGGCTCCCCGCTAAGGCCCCTGTGCTCACTCAGTCCTCCCAGCACCCCATGGGGCCGGTGCTCGCGCGGCCTGTTTTACAGATGGGAGAGGAGGCCCAGAGAGGTTATGTAAGTCACCCAAGGTCACCTGGCTAAGTGTCAGCACTGAGATTTGAATGTAAGCTGTTTGACTCTGGAACATTCTTCTTCCTCCTGCTTCTCTAGCCTGCACACGTACTCACACACACACACACACACACACACACACACACACGCATGCATCAGTGTGTATGTATTGTATAGGCACACCTGGTTCCTATACAACCTTTTGAAATAGCTTTTCGGGGTGCCTGGGTGGCTCAGTCAGTTAAGCGTCTGGCTTCAGCTGAGGTCACGATCTCGCGGGTTCGTGAGTTCAAGCCCTGAGTTGGACTCTGTGCTGACAGCTCGGAGGAGCCCAGAGCCTGCTTCGGATTCTGCCCCCCTCTCTCTGCCCCTACTCCTGCTTGTGCTCACTCTCTGTCTCTCAAAATAAATAAACAAATAAACATTTGATGTAGGTTTTCCACCAGTGCAATCCCCAGCCCTTAGCACATAGTGTGTGTTCAATAAATGTTTGCTGAATAAATGGGTGGAGCTCTGGAGGCACAGGAAAAGGGGGAAATCAGTGCGAACGGTGTGTGTGTGTGTGTGTGTGTGTGTGTGTGTGTGTGTGTGTGTGTGGTGACTCCAGGAATAAAGGGATGGGGGTTTTTTAACACACAGAACCTTCTAGAACTTGAGTGGTATTGGAGGCTTCCTTCTGACTCTGGGCCCCAGCCCTTCAAAGTGCCCTCAGTGGGGAAAGAGAATGGAACCAGGGTTCACAGGGTTCTCTGAGGTGGGAGGGGTCTTAACTCTTCCCTCTAGTCAGGGGATGGGGATGGAGGACAGGTCTGGGAGGAGGGCGGGGACACACCGCCACCAAGCCTCCTGCTCGCCCCCATCGGCTGCCCACGGCTGCCCACGCGCCCCTGCTCTCCCCGCCCCAGCCCCCCAGCCCCTGCCCCCTCCCCACGCACACCTGGGCTCTCCAGGGACCTGGCACCCCTCGGCCATCCTGGCTGAAGAGCGGACAAGTCCCCTTTTCCTGGTCCAACTGAAACAAGGATGGAATTTTTCCAGAGACTCTCCATTGGGAAAGCGGAGGGAAAACAAACCCAGAAATAAAGACTACAAAAACAAAGAAGCAGATGGGCCAGCGGGGGGCCCACAGTCCCCAGGCTGACGTGACCCCCCCCCTCTGGCTCCCGGCACCCCGTTCTCTGCTCTGTCATGCTGTCTCCCACTCCGCCATTTCCGGGCTTGTTTCTATCTGCCTCTCCACCTTGGCCGCGAGCTTCTCAAGGCCGCTGCCGGCTCTTTGGGGCTCGGCCCCCACGCCCAGCACAGTGGCTTCCAAGGAGTGGAAGCTAAGTGACGGAGTGAGCGAGGGAGCAAGTAGGTGGGTGAGAGAGAGCGGGAAGCTGGGCCTTCCTCTTGGGTGGCCCAATGGCCTCCAGGGAGGGCCCTGCCCCTGCCTCTGGACTTTGTCGTCCCTGGGCCACTCCCATCCACAGGCTCACAGAAAGCTTCTCCTCCTGTCTCAGAGCCCGAACCTTCCATATCCCTCGGGAAACAATGCAGGCTTCGTGGGCGACGGGAAGGGCGAGTTCTGTCCTCTGGGGAGGGGCGGGGCTGGAGATCAGATTCAGGGGAAGACGACAGGGAAGTCCGTGGCCAGGACGCGGAAGAGCAAGGGCAGAAAAGAATAAGCTACTGGGACGCCTGAGGGGCTCGAGCTTCGGCTCAGGTCATGAGCCTTGGTTTGTGAGTTCAAGCCCCGCATCGGGCCCTGTGCTGACAGCTCGGAGGCTGAGCCTGCTTCAGATTCTGTGTCTCCCTCTCTCTCTGCATCTCCCCTGCTCTCTCGCTCTCTCTCAAAAATAAATAAGCATTAAAAAAATTAAAAAAGGAAAAGAACATAATAAGCTCCCATGCACTGAGCGTTTGGATTCTCAACACCACCCGTGAGTGGAGGAAACAAGCTCAGAGAGGCGAAAACCATGTCCAGTGAGCGAAAGCTCCAGGACTCCTTCTCCGGGCACGGGACCACACTGCCACGTGGCCTCTGCAGCGACAGCCCATCCTCCCACGAAGCAGCAGGTGTCCGGGGGCGGCAGACAGGGTGCGAGTCCAGCCAGCTGGTGGGAGAAGGTGGCCAGGTGACTGACCGTTGCAGGTGGGCACTCGGACCCCGGCCGTTGGTGCTGAGGACTCGGGCCCCTAAACGAGATGTCCCAGAGCGAACATGTGACTTCTCTCCCAGACCCCGATCTCAGTTAGCTTTGCGCCGACGTCCGGCCCCCAGCTCCGGCCCTGCCTCCCTGACCGTGACAAACGATGCGTTGACACATCCCGAAATTCTACCTCCCAAAGGTCTTTCTCGTCCGTGCTTTCTCCTCATTGTCGCTGCTTGTCACACACCCGCACCACCTCTGGGCTGAACTATTGCCAGAACCTCCTCCCTGCCTCTCCCTCTCAGTGTCCCAGCCCTGCCCGTGTGCACACATGACCCCAGATCAAGAGAGCCTTCCTGGAGCTTCACGCCCCCGCTCAAAGTTCGGAAACGGCTCCCTAGGGCTGATAGCAACATTCCTCAAGCTCACTGGGTGGTAAAAATGCAGATTCCTGCTCCCCACCACTGCCCTCCTTATCAGAATTTCTAAGAGATGTGCCTGTTCGCTCTATTTTTAACCAGCACCCCAGGTGATTATTACCATGGGAGCCTTCGTTTTTTAATGTTTTTTTTTTTTTTTTGAGAGACAGAGAGAGAGACAGCATGAGCAGGGGAGGGGCAGAGAGAGAGAGAGACACCGAATCTGAAGCAGGCTCCAGGCTCTGAGCTGTCAGCAAGGAGCCCGATGCAGGGCTGGAACCCACAAACTGAGATCATGACCCGAGCCAAAGTCAGACGCTTAAGCGACTGAGCCATGCAGGCACCCCTCCTTGAGAGCCTTTTAAGAAACACCGAGATGAAGAACGCCCCCGTGAAACGGCATCCATGCCCATCTCCGATGTGGGCTCCTGTGTTTCTTCTCTGCCCACCGGGTGCTCCAGGCCTCGGTGCCTGAGCCACGTGGCTCCCTCTACAGCACATGCTCTGTCTGGTTTTTGGAGCCAGACCCTTCCTATTCGTCAAGGCCCAACGAGAAGACCACCTCCTCCGGAAGACCTCCTGTTTCTTTAAAAAAAAATGGTTTTTAATGTTTTATTTATTTTTGAGAGAGAGAGAGAGCGAGCGAACAGGGGTGGGTCAGAGAGAGAGAGAGAGGCACAGAATCCGAAGCAGGCTCCAGGCTCTGAGCTAGTTGTCAGCACAGAGCCTGATGCAGGGCTCGAAACGACGAACTGACCTGAGCCGAAGTGGGACGCTCAACAGACTGAGCCCCACATGCGCCCCGAGCCTCCTGATTCTGTTGGCTGAGAGGCGCCATCCCTTCTCCGGGTTCCCATCACCCTGCAGACCGGTGGCGTGCAGCCAGCAGCCATCTGTGTCTGGCTCACCACTTGCGCTCAGAGGCAGCGCTGGTCCTTCGCTTGACCTTCTGGGGCGCCCCTTACTCCCGCCAGGGCAGCCTGGGGGCTCCTGCACCAGCCACCGCGGGGCCCCTGCTCTGCGTCCTAATAGCACAGAAGTTCCTCGCAGGCTCTGGAACAAGCCTCCCTGGGTTTGAGTCTCAGCTCTCCTAGTTAACTGAGCTTCTCAGGGTCATTGCGTTTCCGTTTCCCTCTCCAGAAAATAGATTTGATATGAGGACCCAGTGAAGTAATGCATGGAAGTTGCTTGAGCAGTAACATGGTGCTTCAGTAACTGTCACCCTGATGAGCTAGACAGAGGTCCTAGGGACAGCCTGGCTTCCGTGGCTTTCAACCTGCCTGCACGTGCGGAGTTATCCGGGGGCTTTCAGAGGATGCTGATGCCTGGGCCCTACCTCAGCCCAGTGAAAACACGGCCGCTGGGAATGAGGGCCAGGCGGGAGAGAGTCATACAACGGGGGGCCTGAGACCCCTGCCAGTCAGCCCCTCACTGTATCGGCGGGCCAAGGATAACTCAAGTTCACAGCAGTTCGTGGCAGATCCAGTCCTACATGGCGAGCCTCTGCCCTCACCCCGGTTCCCCCCATGGCCTGGCCTTTGCTTCCATGTCTTTGGGGTGGGGGGATGCTTGGGGGGAGGCAGAGCCCAGGCCCACCCAATCCCACCGGGCAAGAACAGAGGGCAGGAAGTGAGGGAGTTGAAACAAATGGAAAGGTTTCCTCGAGGGCTAGAGGCTGGCCTTGAGCAGAGCAAACCAAGGTGATGAAGGGCATGAGACTCGGGCGGGAGGACCATAGGGGGAGGGGAGGCCTGAGACTTGGGTGGAAGACCATGGGGGGAGGGGAG
>NC_043702.1:171055829-171077517 GCF_006229205.1 Suricata suricatta | reverse complement strand
CGGTGCGGGGAGGGGAGGCCTGAGACTCAGGGGGAAGGACCGTGGGGGGAGGGGAGGCCTGAGACTCAGGCAGGAGGACGGTGCGGGGAGGGGAGGCCTGAGACTCAGGCGGGAGGACCGTGGGGGGAGGGGAGGCTTGAGACTCAGGCGGGAGGACCGTGGGGGGAGGGGAGGCCTGAGACTCAGGTGGGAGGACCATGGGGGGAGGGGAAGCCTGAGACTCAGGCGGGGGGACCGTCGGGGGAGGCTTGTTTTCCTTGACTGGCACGGTCTCTGGGCACCGTCTCTGCAGTACCTCACACAGCATTGGACAGTCGGCGCTCAGCAAATGCTGGAACGTCTGAATGATTCAGTGCCCGGAAAACGAGCAGGTGCCACTGGCTGAGTCATGGGGGCCACTTACATCCCCCAAGAGGCAGCCGGTGCTAAGAGAGCCCAGGCAGGGACACAGGAATGAACGTGTCCTGGACTCACAGAGAAACCAAGGCCCAGAGGAGGCCGGACTCCCCGGAGCCCCCAGGAGGACGCCTTCTGTGGGAACAAGGCGGCGGCCCCATGTGCCAGATGTTTGCGGGGCATCCTGTCCTGGCCAGGCGCCCGGAACGCCATCGGGGGCAGGCAGACCAACAGAGCTGTATCCTGGGCCAAGCGGAGGGGGCCAAGGAGGGAGGAAGGAGGAGGCTGGGGGGCCCGGTCAGGCTGCCTCTTGATAGGGGGAGCAGGGAGGTGGGGTGCTCTGGGCCAGTGGCTGGGTCAGATCTCTGGCCAAAGCAAACCTGCCTGGGGGGCTGGAGGGCCTCTCCCTCCCTGCCCGGATGGAATCAAAGGCAAACAGGAACCCTAGAGGGCCCAGCTGTGACCCCTGACCCCCAAACTCAGCAAGACCCATTAACTCCATGCGCCCCATCACCCCTAACATATTTCTCCAGCACAAAGAATCTCTGGAAACAGACTAATCTGGTATTTGCTGATCAAATGCCAGCCAAGAAATGTCAGGTTTCTGCAGCCTCCCCCCGCCACCCCTGCACCAGCCCTTCCCTTCTCCCCACCTCACACAGGGGCTCTTTGTAAGACACGAGGTAGCCCTCGCCCATCCCTGAGCCCCTTCCTGCCTGGGTGCTGGTGGTCAAAGGGCTCACACTCCTTCCTGTGGGTCACAAAATAGGGGGCCTGTCCCCTTGTTTCCCCCTCTGAACTGGGGTCTCCCGGCAGAGGGTCACGCACAAATATGGCTGCAGGTAACTTCTCCCATTCACCTGGGCTGGGCCATGAGCCCTGGAGAAGGTGCCCTGGGACTTGGCGACCGTCAGAGCTGGAAAGAGGCCTCAGATTTTCCAGCTCTTCCCCTCGCTATTCAGACGAAGGAGCAGGGCCAGAGTGGGGTCGCGTCTGGAGGGCTGGCACGGGCGCCCGGACACCCATGCAGAGGGCAGAAGCGGGTGGGACAGCGACGGAGGCAGAGAGCCGGAGGGAAATTCCGGGTATTCCTTTCTCTATTCTTGGAGCTCTTTAGAATGGGATTTTAATGGCAAAAAGGATCGTAAAACTCATCTGGGGGCGAGATGGAAGACAGCAGAAGCAAGGGGAGACGGAGAAAGAGGATTGCAGAAGAAAACAGAGGAGAGGCATCAAGGGAGAGATGGAGGGAAAACACAACGCCGGCCTTGTGGTCCATGGGGAAACTGAGGCAGCAGCGGGCCTTGGACAGGCACTCTGCGGCTCTGCGCCCAGCCGTCCCGCCACAAGGTCACTACAACCTGCGAGGAATCGAGAAGGAGGGTGGAGGCACCTTTCTAGGACCCTTGCCGTGACCACCCCAGGCCGCTCCAGGTCCCCCGTCCCTGCTGTCAGCCCAGGCCAGCCGTCCCCTGGAAGGAGAAAATTCCCTCCATTCCCAAGAAGGCCCTGGAAGCCTGGTGGGGGCACAGGAGCATGGGGCCCTGAAGAAGGAGGAGACTTGCAGGGCACGGAGGAGGGGGGCCAGGGGAGGCCCCCGGGGAGGGCTGGACACTGGGGGAGGACGGCTGAGCCGGCCTGCGTCGGGACTGGGGCAGAGAAGTGGGGTGACGGGCAGAGGAGGGGCAGCGGGGGTGATAGAGCCTCCCCAGTGTCCCTCCATGCCCCCTCCCTCCCCCACTCCCTTTCATGATCTTGAAACAACCTTCAAGTCCGGGCTGGAGGCCCCAGGAGGCTAGTCACTTAGGAAACAAAACTGTTTCTGGGAGACCTTGACGGCCCATCTGCAGCTGAGCGGCCTCGCGGCCCCTCGTGCGCACACGTCCTCCCAGGGACCCTCACGTACGGCACGCACTCGGGCTCACACGGCCCGGAGACCAGCACAGGCCGGCGCTCGGGCGTCACTGGCCTGACCACGCATGCAATCCGCGGCCAGCCTCTCCTGTCCTCTGGGGCTCCTGCCTTGGAATTCCCATGTGCTGCGTTCACATGGCCCCTTTCCCACACGCGGGGCCCTGCACAGGCGTGCCCCTCAGTCACGCGCACACACGCACCCCCGTGCCGACCGAACATCTATCTGATTTAGGACCACCCGGCCGCACGGACCTCTGCCGTCCTCCCAAACCCCCTGTTCAGCCAGGCCCGGGCCTCCCCACCTCCTGCCTTTCAGTCCTTCCTGATTTCTGCTCTGTCCGTCTTACGCCCAAACTGACCGCTGGCCCTCTTCACAGGCACCGCGGATCAAGGGACCAGGCGTCCGCACCCCACGATGCCCTGGCGTCGGAGGCCCACCCTGGAGGAGAAGAAAGTGGACTCCCTGGGCCTCCGTGCTCACCCAGGTGGGGAGGGTGGTCAGGGACATTTGGGCAGCAAATGGGCCGGGGTGTCCTGTCCAGCCTTTCTTCTGTCTGAGCCCCAGATGTGTGAGCAGCATTGCCCTGGGGGTTGAACGCCGGCCCCAGTGCCGGGTACGATGCCAGCTGCATGGGCAGAGGGAGGGCACAGTCCTTTCCGGTATGGGCCTGGCCACAGGGACCAGAGCCAGGGCCTTGGAAGGACTGGGCAGCACTGGAGGGGGCCGCAGGGGTGAGCGTGGGGGAGTGAGAACTGAGGGCTACATGCCTGCAGGCTCCGGGCTGGTTTCCTCTCCCACCTCACCTTGCGTCCTGGGAGCACAGAGCAGAGAAAAGGGGTTCCAAGCCAAGAAGGGAGGAGCAGGAGCCCCCGTGAGCCCCAGGGGATCGGCTCATCCTCCCACAGCCCAGGCCAAGACTGCCCTTCAGCTGGCCGGCTGCTGAGCGCCCCCAACACCTGTGGGCCACCCTTCCAGGGACTTTGGCCTAGACCGTCCCTCCTCATGTCTAACCACTGGTCTTCTTGCTGCATGCTCACTGCCTCTCTCTCTCCTCTTGAACTGGGATCTGCCCTTCCCTTACTATTCCCTCCACTGCCTGTTCCCCTTAGGCTCAACTCCAAGGTCCGCTGAGGGGCCCGAGAACAGGTGTCTGTCCCAGCCTACCCTTCCTTCCAGCTGTCACCCAGGAGGAAAAGATGAGCGGAAGTGGGATGTGACCTTCCAGATCCCTGAATGGAAAATCCCAAGTGTGGGCCCGGAGGGGGCCGGTTATTCGGGGAATTCAGGCCTGAGCACTGAGCCCTGAGAGTGGAGTTGCTGGGGCAGAGCTCCGTAAGCCCTCTGGAGGGAGTTCCCTCCGGGACCAGAGAGGACCCCGCGCAGCCAGCGGGCACGTCAGGCCTCTGGAGCAAGGGCCCCATCCTGTCTCCTTCCTTCCCGGCTTGTCTGGGCTCAGGGCTCCCAGACCTTCCCCCATCCTTCTGGCTTCCCTCCACTCCATCTCTGTGCCCAGAGAAATGGGGACAGTCCAGGAGAACCCAGTCCCCTGGCTGCCCCGGATGGCAGGGCCAAGATGGTTTCTTCTTCCTCTGCCCGTGTGGTCTCCTCCTCCTCTCTTTACACCCCTCCCCCCATTTTTTGGCCCTTCTGGCATAATGTGCAACAACACCCCAGACCAGTCGGTGGTTCCCAGCTTCTCTCTTCCCGTCTGCAGCTGGTATAAGGTTAGAGACCCCCCTTCCAGCCAGGCCAGGCCCCCTCCGCAGCCCCAGGGACTTCTCCCAGCCTCTCCCCTGCTTCTCTGCAGAGAGGCCTCTCCTGTGAGCCGACCTGTCTTCCCTCCATCCCTGGAAGAAGGGAGCAGCCGCCTCCTTCCCGGTTCTTGGTGACGATGAGCTCCTCATGATGGTGAGCTCCATGTGCCTCTGAGAAACTCAGCGTTTTCCTCTCTTTTGACCCATCCCAACCCCAGGCGTAGACCGGCCGAGCGCTCCTCAGGAGAGTCAGGGAGTGGCATGTCCCTTGGGGGGCAAGGGGTGAACACGACCTAGAGCTAGCAGCATGGCCTCTGCTGGGCTGGCTCCAGGCCGTCCCCTCTGCTCCCTGTCCCTTCTCCAGCCGCTTCCTGGCCCCTGGAGTCATGATTCTCAAACTCAGGACAGGCTTCACCCGGAGGGCGTGGGGATTTCCTTTCCCCTGGAGCCGCAGATGGCTCTCACCAGGGTCCCTCTGGTGCCTCATGCGCAAGGGGCAGCCCTGTGTCCCGAGGCTGATGACCTTGTCCAGTTTCCGTGTCCCCACAGCCTCTCCAGTACGGGAGACAGCCTCTGCTTCCTTCCCTGGGAGACTGGGTGCGGACTCAGGGTTCTGGTTCCATTTTATCCACTCCAATCGTCTGTGTCTCTGGGCCTCAGTTTACCCCTCAGGAAAACAAGAGAAAGGGTGGCCTCTAGCATCCTGGGATGCTGTGAGGACTGCAGCCCACAGCCTGCCCTCAAGGGACACACTTTCCAGCCTCAGCCTTGCCTCTCTCCTCTCTCAGCAGTGGCCTCCTCTGGCCAGGGGAGGATGGGGGGAGCCATGGGGGACCCACAGCAGGACAGATGGACTGTCCCTGGTCCACCCGCCTGTTGCTTAAGGGGCGGGAGGGGAGGAGCCCTCAGGGATCCTGTTTCAACAAACGTTTCTTTCCCGAGAAGGGAAGGCGGGGGAGAGGGGGAGAGGGACCTATTTAAAGCTACCCTGTCGCTGGCTGCCTGCTCTGTCTGCCGGGGTCTCTGGCCATCCCAGACCAGAGGTGTGAGCTTGGGATCCGCTTGGCGACCTCTTCTGTCTAGTCCCCCCAGCCACTCTGCCCCAAGATGGGCCGTGGGGTAAGTATCCCCAAGGAGAGAGGCTGGTCTGTAGGGAGGAGGAGGGCTCTGGGGAGGGCAAGAGGGGCTAGAGAGAAAGGATGGGGTGAGGAGGGGTGTGAGGGGAGCCACAGAGAGAAACCCAGCTATTGGGCAGCTCGGACTCAGACGGACAATCTCCCAGCTGCAAATGGTCCACGGGTCCACGCATCCACAGCACTCGGTGCCCAAGTAAACTCCTCTTTGCCGCGCCCCCGGATCAGCCCCACAGCCCTCCACCCTGCTCCCCATCTCTATCTCCGGACCTCCCCTCCTCCTCGGCGGACCCTCTCTCACTGCACCCGCCCTGCCTCCCAGCCCAACCGAACTTGCGCTGCCCCCGGAACATGTCCATTCCTCTGGGAGGTCTCAGGTTGGGAGCTGGGGTCCAGTTTGAGGCTGGAGAGGCCAGAGGGGCTGGCTCCCAAGTCACCAAGCGGCTCCGACGCCAGCTCCAGGGACCCAGAATGCCAGCCGCTGGGAGGGCCTTGGGGCAGAGCAGCAGCCCCAGCCCAACGCCCCTCTTGGTCCCCTGGCCCCAGGCTTTGAGCACTTTCCCAGAGGCCCGTGAGAGCTGCCTGCACCCCCTCAGCCCACCCCTGCCCCTGACATTCTGCAGCCCTGGGAATGCCAAGGGGGAAGATTAACAGCCAAACAGTGGGGGCTGGAGGGGTGAGGGGCAGGGATGGGGCTCTGAATTCTTGGAAATGAAATTTCCATATGGAGAAAGTCACCCAATCCCTCCTCACTCTGTGCCTGCCTGCTTTCCTTTTGTGGAATTCTGGCTGGAAAGAAGGGGTCTGGGGAGAGGCAGGAGGGCGCTGAGGAAAGAGGGTGCCTGTAGGGACAAGTTGGGGAGATTCTGGGCCCAGGAAGGGGTCAGGCAAGGACGTGTTATTGCACTGAGTTTAGCAGCTGGGAAAACTCCGGGCTTGGACGCCAGGGTTCCTGAGCTGGGGTAGAAGCTATAAATAGTACCAGTGTGTGTGTGTGTGTGTGTGTGTGTGTGTGTGCGTGCGCCTGCGACACACGTGTCCTCCACCGGCCAGAGTTCATCCAGATATTCATGGGCAAGCACCTGTGTTTGTGTCTCAGCCGGCAGCCTGGCAAGCACGTGTGAGCACACACGTCACTGTGTGTGGATGCGTGAGGGCCTGTGAGGTGTGGGCTTCACGGAGGAGACCGTCATACCCAGGAGAAGATATTCCACCTTAGGACCCTCGGCTCCCTCTTGGCATCTCTCGCTGCCCCAGGGACGGGGGTCCCCAGCTGCCCAGCGGGACTCTGGGGAGAGTCCAAGCTGCCCGCCGGTCCCCCACCCCAAGTGGAGACCCAGGCAGGGGTGGTAGCCCTCTCCCCAGCTCTCCCTTAGAACACAAAGTCCCGCTCAGGAAGCAATTTGACCTTGACTTCTTCAGGGGACCCCAGCTGCCGAGGGTCTGCGCTTCTCCCCCAGCATCCCTGAAGCACCCCCCAACCTCCACCCCTGTAGCTGTGCACGAGTTGGGGAGCAGATCTGGGTCTGCTTGGATGGAGGGAAATCGGAAGTCTTAGGGTAAGGGAAAGCCCCTCTTACTGCACCCCTGCTAAGGTTTATTGTGCCTCCCATCTCTTCCCCCCTGTGTCTCCACTACAAAGCCCGAGGCCTGACTGTCACCCTGCACCCTGTGGCCGTGAGGGGCGGCATGGGAGCTGGGGGAAGGGACGAGGGAGCCCAGCCCGCTCCAGCTGCCACCACAGAGCTGCGGTGGGGGGAGCGTGGCTGGTTTCCAGCTGCCCCCGCTCTGTCCCAGCCTCTGGCTCTCTCAGAAAGAACTCTCTGTTCTCCTCCAGCATTCAAGACCCGGAGAGGGGGACTTGTTGTTGGGGGGGCAGCAGAGAGGGGGGTCCTCGCTTCCTCTGTTTCTTTCTTGCCTGGGCAGCCCGCTGGCCCCAAACCTCCGCGGGCTCCTGGCTACAGGGCCCGAGATCCTTGCCAGGACCGGAGGGGGAAGGGGCAGTGTGCCCCAAGCTCTGTGTCTGCCGTGGGCAGAACAGGGGTGGGAGTTTAGGGGAAGGGGGGCCCCGTGGAGCTGCTCAGCCGGGCCACCGTGCACTGGGCCCCCGATGCATGGGGACCTCAATCTTCACAAATGCTGTTTCATGTCTGAATATACAGAAATCCTCTGGGCTCTGCTTTTCTGCCCCACCCCCACTCCCAGGCCCTGCTCCTCCCCTGAAACTCTGGAGGGTCACCCTGAAGCTGCCTCTGGTCCCTTTGCCGCTTTTCAGCCATTTCCCAGTTCTGTTCCACCAAGCAGAGCTGGTGAACCCAAAGTATTTCATTTTTTAAAATGTTTTTAACGTTTATTCATTTTTGAGAGGCAGAGAGAGACAGTGTGAGTGAGCAGGGGAGGAACAGAGAGAAAGGGAGACACAGAATCTGAAGCAGGCTCCAGGCGCTGAGCTGTCACCTCAGAGCCCAACGCAGGGCTTGAACCCACAAACCGTGAGATCATGACCCAAGCAGAAGTCAGACACTTAGCCTACTGAGCCATCCAGGCGCCCTGAACGCAAAGTACTTCAGTCCATTCAGTTAGATGAGCCCTCCCAAGTCTGTCTTCTGGGCTAGGAGATGGAGAACCTTCCAGGAGCCCTTCCCCTCTCCTGAAGGCTGCTTCAGTCTCCCCAAGATGACCAGCCTTCAGGAAGCCCAAAGTGTACTCAATTCTCGGAAATGAGTGTCTGATTCATGGGAACGAGACACAGTGACGGGGGGACAAGGGCGTCCCCCTCTCCCTGAGCTCCCCGCCCTGCTCCTGATTTCTCCGGGCCTCTGCTACACCCCCCCTCCCCTCCCCCCCCGCCCCGTGCTGGATTCCTGAACTTGGTTGACGAGGGCGGCGGTCCTGTTCGTGAACTTGCCCTTGACTCTCTGATGGGGACACAGAATGCAAGACCCCAGCAGGGAGACTGCTCTGTGGGAGGCTGTAAGACACAAGCCCTGCTGCATTGGTCCAAACCCGTAGAGCGGCCACCCCAGGGGAGCCCTGATGTTCACTGTGCACCTCTGGTGATAATGATGTGTCCGCTCGCTCGGGCTCACGACGCGGGGGTGGGGGTGGACGGTGGGGAAGATAGCATGTGTGGGGGCGGGCGGGGGGGGGGCGGGAGAACTCTCTGTCCTTGCTGCTTAATTTCACCGGGAGTCTAAAACTGCCTTTTAAGAGAAAAGGCTAGAAGCGCCTGGGTGGCTCAGTCGGTTGAGCGTCTGACTTCGGCTCAGGTCATGATCTCACGGTTCGTGGGTTCGAGCCCCGTGTCGGACTCTGTGCTGACGGCTCAGAGCCTGGAGCCTGCTTCAGACTCTGAGTCTCCTTCTCTCTCTGCCCCTCCCTTGTTCCCACTCTGTCTCAAGAATGAATGAACGTGCTTAAAAAGGCTACTTGTTGAAAATGCACACTGTCCTGCAGAGAAGGAGAAATATGTTGGCTGTTGATCTCATCCAGGGGTCCAGTCTTTACAAAAAACGAGTTACACCGGAGTGTAGACAAGCTCGCTCCTGAAAGCCTCGCATGGCCTTGGGGGCCAGTGGAGGAGGAGGCAGGGGAGGGAAATGGAGCCCTCTCGACCAGGACGGGATGCCCTCGGGGATGTGGGGGGAGAGGAGGAGAGGGAGTGAGGAGGCGCTGTCATGGCCCCTCAGCTCCCCCCGCCCCCCACCGCCCCCACCCACTGTGGAAGGAGAATTCACCCCGGACGCCTGGTGGTGGTGAGGAGACCACAGTCCGTGCAGAGGAAGGGGAACTCAGGGACTCAGGAGGCTCCCGTTTAATGTTCCCTGATTTCACCAGGGGACCCAGGAATGCCGGGACCTGAGGATTACACACATTTAGTTTTAGGTTTAGATGTAATCTCACAGACGAATGGGGCCCAGCTCCCCTCTTGCCCAGGGGTGCCTGCGGCCTCAAGCTGTGCAAGCCCCTCCTCCCCCGCTCTGCAGCAGGACAGGGAGGGTCCCCAGCACACTCCGTGTCCCCCTTTCCGGGGCTCACTCTGACGTTCCAACCCTTGGCTTCTCTCGGCCCATCAGCCCTGCTCACACCATTTCCAGCCCCAACGCCTGAGCCTCTGCTCCCACCTCCCCCCGAAGCTCCCCTGTTCTGACCTCTGACTCCCCAGAGACCCTGACCCCCCAGATTCCTAGCTGTCTCTACTCCCCTTGAGGACGTGGCCATGGTGTTGGGACAAAGGCATCCCTACAGGGTGCTTCTACTCACTCAAACCAGCCCCCAGCCCTGGCCACTGCCTTCCAGAATTCTAAATAGCCTAGGATGGCCGCTTCTTAAAGATTCTCTTCAGTTTAGTGTTTGGCTGCAAAGAAACAAAATCTTAGCAGAAGCCCAACAGTAAGCAGTTCAGAGCCCCTCGCCTTCCCTGAAATCCCCACACGGAGCCCCTGGTGTGCAAACTGAGGGCCTGGGGTCCCCTCCAGCCTCCACCCTCTCCTCCGCTGGGGTCCCCACTGCCTGTGAGCCCGCCCCCAGCCCCGTGGGAACCGAGGCTCAGCCTCCAGCCTCCTGGACTCCCAGCTCTCCCCTCCCCCGCAGGCCGGCCGCGAGTACTCGCCCGCAGCCACCACCGCGGAGAATGGGGGCGGCAAGAAGAAGCAGAAGGAGAAGGAGCTGGACGAGCTGAAGAAGGAGGTGGCCATGGTGAGGGCCGCCGCCTGCCCTGCGGGCTGTGGGAGAGGGGTCCCGCAGCCCCGCCCCCGCCCCTGGCTTCAGCCGGGTGCCTCCCAGAGCCCACACCCGGTCTAGACTCGGTGCCCAGCCTCCTGCCCCAGAGTAACCTGCCTTCCCTCCTCAGGACGACCACAAGCTGTCCTTGGACGAGCTGGGCCGCAAGTACCAAGTGGACCTCTCCAAGGTGAGCGGGAGTGGTCGAGCGGCCCCGGGGCGGGGGGGGGGGGGGCCTCAAGCTGTGACCCCGGCCCCTGCATCCTCGAGGAAAAGTGACTAGGTGGGGCAGAGCCAGAGCTGGAACCGGGACCCTGCTCTTCCCCTGGGAACACGGACACCAGGCCCCAGGACACCCTCCAGGCAGGGCTCTGCCTCAGGCAGCTCCCAGGACACGTGTCTCAAGGGAGGTGACTCCCCTGAAATGGGGAGGGGACCCCTCACTGCTCTCACGGTAACCTGCGCGCAGGGCTGTGAGAGACTGTTTTGCATCCACGTCCTGGATCCTCACAAGACCTAGGGGTCAGGTGGGGCCCTCTTGTGCTTGATGGCGAGGACAGTCACAGGGGGGCGGAGCTTCCCCCAGCACAGAAATAGTAAGTGGCACAGATTACCAAGCCCCTCATTTTGAAAAACAAAGCATCAATCAAAACTGTAGTGGGTGCATACCTCCTCCTGGAGGCCCTCCTGACTTCCCTTTTGAAAATTCTCCGCTCTGGATTCCTTTGCCTTTCTTTCTTTCTTTTTCTTTTCTTTTCTTTTCTTTCTTTCTTTCTTTCTTTTTTTTTTGTAATGTTTAGTTTTGAGAAAGAGAGAGACAGAACAAGAGTGGGAGAGAGAGAGACAGAGAACACAGGAGGGGGAGGGGCCGAGAGAGGGGGTGGGCAGAAAGAGAATTCCAAGCAGGCTCCGCCTGTCAGCGCCAAGCCCAACATGGGGCTCGAACCCACGAACCATGAGACCGTGACCAGAGTCGAAGTCAGACCCTCAATCGACCAAGCCACCCAGACGCCCCTCTTTATTTTTCATAACTACCCGGCAGTGACATCTATGTACCGTATGTCACTTTGCTAGGTCATAAGCTCCACGAGGCAGGGACTCCTGGGTCACGTCCATCTCCAGACCCCAGAGCCAGCGACAGAGCCCTGCCCAGAACAGGCATTCGACTCACACTTCTTACATAAATGGGTGGACAGATAGGAAGAAAACTAAGTGGCCTCGGCCCTCAAGCAGCTCGAAGTCTAGCAGCAGAAAAGAAGGCGACACAGAATCCCGTGCCCCGTGTGGAGCGCGGCTCTAGAGCCAAGTGTGGGCGACCCCGGGTCAGACAGAGGGGTCTGAACCAGTGGGTGCGAGCAGAACAGGGCCGTGTGACGCCGATGGTCAGTAATGTCAGCCTCTTCCCGAGTCCTTGCTGGGAAGGGGATCCGAAGGAAGATGCGGGATGTGGGAGGGGCCAGTTTAGGTGTGTCTGGGGGACATCTAACCAGCAAGCGCTCCCCCCAAGGACACCAGGACACCAAGCGGTGGGGCCACAGTCTGACTCTTCCTCAGGCTTCATTGCAGATGCCACCTCCTTCGTGCGCCTCTCCTGGTGGTCCCCGCCCCTTCCGCCCAGGCGGGATTTCTCTCCGCCTGGACCTTGTTCCCCTTGCCCTTGCCCGGGAGCAGGCGGGAGCACGCGGCGAGGGGCCCTTTGGCTCGGAGTGCGCGCTCACACACCTGCCCCTGCCTCCCTCAGGGCCTCACCAACCAGCGGGCCCAGGACATTCTGGCTCGGGACGGGCCCAACGCCCTCACCCCGCCCCCGACGACCCCCGAGTGGGTCAAGTTCTGTCGCCAGCTCTTCGGGGGCTTCTCCATCCTGCTGTGGATCGGGGCCATCCTCTGCTTCCTAGCCTACGGCATCCAGGCAGCCATGGAGGATGAGCCGTCCAATGACAACGTGAGCCTGCGTGCCTGCCCCCGGGCCCGCCACCCGCGGGCCTGTCCTCCGGGCCTGAATGCCGCTGGGGCTGGGGACAGGGAACAAGACCCTCACATCACGCCCCGAGGCCCCCTCTGCTCTTTAGGCTGAAAAGGGGTGAGGCATCTCTTCACACACACACACACACACACACACACACACACACACGCACACACATGCACACATGCTCATGAACGAGACAGCCCCTCCCTGTCCTTCACACCTACTCGGGCTTCTCTGCCTCCCTGGAGAAGCCTAGTCCTGGGAATGCCCCATGATCTCCCCCACCCCTTCCCTTTCTCAGGAGGCTGGAGGGGGAGGCTGGGGAGAGGTCTTCTGCCATTCCCACATCCGGTCACAAAGGTGGCACCAAATGCCCACCTCAGGGGCAGCTGGCCCTCCCGGGCTGGGAGAGGGGCAGGTACCTCAAAACTTTCTCCTTCCCAGCTTTACCTGGGCGTGGTCCTGGCAGCCGTGGTCATCGTCACCGGCTGCTTCTCCTACTACCAGGAGGCCAAGAGCTCCAAGATCATGGATTCCTTCAAAAACATGGTCCCTCAGGTAGACAGCTGGACAGGGCTCCGAGCCGGGCCACGGGGTTTCTGGGAGGTCCAGATCTTTCCCCTCAGCTCCCTGTGCTCTGAGATGGAGCCTTGGGCAGAAACACCCCTCCACTCTCCAAGCCAGGACCTAGTTTTACTGCTAAGGGTGCAGGCGCCTCCTCCTGGAGGGGGAGAGGGGAGAGGAGAGGCCACCAGCAGAGGAAGGTGCTGGCGGGCCGAGCACTTCATGAGATGCCTGGGGTCCCCATTTCCCCCCCTCCCCCGCAGCAAGCCCTGGTGGTGCGGGAAGGAGAGAAGATACAGATCAACGCAGAGGAGGTGGTGGTAGGAGACCTGGTGGAGGTGAAGGGTGGAGACCGCGTGCCGGCGGACCTCCGGATCATCTCTTCTCACGGCTGCAAGGTGAGGAGGCCATGCCAGAGTGGCTGGCTGGCCCGGAGGAGGGGGCTGTAGGGAGCAGGGGGGCTCTAGGGAGCAGGGGGCCGTACGGAGCTGGGGGCCGTACGGAGCTGTGGGTTGTACGGAGCTGGGGGTGTACAGAACCGAGAGCCCAGTTAGAGGCTGAAAGTTTGGGAGACCCAAGCCCAGTGTCGACACCTGTCCCTGCGCCATCGGTCTCCCTGTGTCCCATTGAGCGTTTGTGGATTGTCCCCTCATGTCTGTGTGCCTCGCGCTCAGCACCCTGGGCGTTTATGTGACATCCACTTCATAGCAATCATGTCGTGGGCATTACTATGTGTCAGATGCTTCACATGCACCCACATATGCTATTTTAAATATTTTTAAGTTTATTTATTTATCTTAGAGAGAGAGAGAGCATGAGCAGGGGAGGGGAGGAGCAGAGAGAGAGGGAGAGAGAGAAAATCCCAAGCAAGTTTCACACAGTCAGTGCAGAGCCCGATGTGGGGCTCGAACTCACGAACGGCAAGATCATGACCCGAGCTGAAATCAGGAGTCAGACGCTCAACCGACTGAGCCCCCCAGGCGCCGCACCGCATTTGCCACTTTAACTCTGCAAGGAGAGTACAACCGTGCAGTGCTGCTGCACGTGGCCACCAGCGCGGCCATGCAGGACCTTAGGCGGCTCCACCGACTTGGCTCCGCCCCCTGCAGTTGTGTAATGTGGAGACTCTGATTACATTCCCATTTTACAGATGGGTAAATGGAGGAGGTTTTGTTGGGTAGGTACCCAGCCCAAGGCCACACAAGAAGTGAGAGCCAGGATTCCAAACCAGAGCAGGACGGGAGCTGAGTAACGCTGTGAATCGTGATGGGGGCGCAGGCAGTCCGCGGCTGAGTGTGGCGGGCCGGGAGGCAGCTGTGCGTGCACACGTGTGTCCGCCCGTCTCCCGACCGCACGCCTGCTGCCTCCCCAGGTGGACAACTCCTCCCTGACGGGCGAGTCAGAGCCCCAGACCCGCTCCCCCGAGTTCACGCACGAGAACCCGCTGGAGACCCGCAATATCTGTTTCTTCTCCACCAACTGCGTGGAAGGTGAGCCCCCGGCCCGGGGGAGGCCCCTCCCAGCACCGACGGAGGCACGAGTCCACGTCCTGAACCCCCGGCCAGACTGGGGGCTGCGGTCTCACTTAGTTCTCGAAAGTCCCGCCTCGGGCAGGGGGAGGGCATTGAAGGGTCAGGGAGCCCTGAACAACGGAAAGAACCCATTCTAGAATAGTCGGCTCCACACACAAGACAAACACACACACACAATATGTAGGTGCACACACATCACACGTAACACACACACAATACACAGTACATAAAACACACACAACATACACACATGTACACACACAATGCAACACACAGACCACATGCACAGACACAAACGCATGCCACACATAGCACACACACACACACATACACACAATACACAACACATACAATACACAGACATACACACATAGCACACACACACAAATACACAAAACTCACAATACACCACACAGAGCACACGCACAGGCACAAACACACAACTCACAACACACAGCACGCCCCAAACCAGCCTCGACCCCTAGTCTTTGGTTGGACCGATTCGTCCCGTTTCTCCTGATTCTGTCCAGCACCCAGGCTGGGGAGGCTCAGGCCAGGTGAACACGGGGGAACCCCTCAGCCTGCCCCGAGCACCCCGTCTCTGTTCCGGGTTCTGGACATGAGTCAGGGCCAACAGGATCTCTCTGAGCTGCCACCACATAAAGGCAGGAGACCCCGATCCTCTGCGGCCACGCCCCCTCGGGGAGAGGCAGACCACAGGAGCTGGTGGGGACAGAGGCGGGGCTAGACCTGGGACCTGGGACAGGGGTCAGAGGAGGCCTTCCTTCCCGATTCTCATTTCTCCTCAGGGTATTACGTCTCGCTGAGCTTCTCCTCTCCGTTAGCAAATTGGAATGATAATGAACATCACCGCACATTAAATATCTTAAATTTTTAATGTACTGAGATTCTGAAATTTGTTCCACATTTGCCACAATTGGTAAAAATGCCTAGTAAAACACTCACATTGCTTACTCTGAAGTGGGCTTCGGAGAAAGGATAAGAAATGAATGAATCTGACATTTGTTGAAGGCCTACTACGTGCCAGGTCCCGGGTCAGGCGCCACACAGCGCAGCCTCGTTTCGTGATGAAGGCAGTGCCAGGGCAGGAATCCAAACGAGAGTGCTGACCGAGGCTCGGCTGGCTTCTACCCGCACGCTCTTTCCTCGTACCACACTCGCTCCCTTGAAGCCCCCACGGGGACTGCTTACGGGTCAGCCACCGCCTGGCCCCTTCTAGGCAGCTTCGGGCCAGATGTTGAGACACAAGATCTTTTTTTAAATTTTTTTATGTTTAACTTATTATTGAGAGAGAAACAGAGCATGCGCAGGGGAGGGGCAGAGAGAGAGGGAGACACAGAATCCGAAGCAGGCTCCAGGCTCGGAGCTGTCAGCACAGAGCCCGGCACGGGGCTCAAGCCCACAAACTATGAGATCATGACCTGAGCCGAAGTCGGACACCCAACTGACTGAGCCACCCGGGTGCCCCAAGAAAGAAAATCTTAAGACCACACAGAAAACCCGCAGCAAGGGCTTTACTCTGTGTTCATTGTATACTTTTGGATCATAACAAGTCGGAGATTGATTTTACTGAAATCCCTCCAGCGGTATTTTTATTTCATTTATTGCGTCTCCTCCGTGTGAATTCTGAGATCACTTGCCAGGTCTCTCTCCTCAGGCCCAGGCGTAAGAGGAAATGAGTTGCGGTGGGCAGAGTCTGGGACCGGTGGGCCGAGGCTGGGACCGGTGGTCGGGGCAGGGGGAGGTGGCCACGGGGTACAGCCTCCCCACGGTGACCCACGGGACAGGAGTGTGAGGCCCGCCCCTTCTCCAGCTCCGGGCGCCCCTCTCGGTTGCAGGCACGGCGAGGGGCATCGTGATCGCCACGGGCGACCGGACAGTGATGGGCCGCATCGCCACGCTGGCCTCAGGCCTGGAGGTGGGGCGGACGCCCATCGCCATGGAGATCGAACACTTCATCCAGCTCATCACCGGGGTGGCCGTGTTCCTGGGGGTCTCCTTCTTCGTGCTGTCGCTCATCCTGGGCTACAGCTGGCTGGAGGCCGTCATCTTCCTCATCGGCATCATCGTGGCCAACGTGCCCGAGGGGCTGCTGGCCACGGTCACTGTGAGTGTGGCAGGCGGAGTGCCCGGCAGGGGGTGGGGGGGTGTCTTGCTATCCCTTCCCTTAAGAGGCTTATTGCTTCTCAGTATTTTTGTTTCACTTCCGGGCCCTAAAATCACTTATCAGATTCTCATTTAAAGGATGGCTCAGAGTTTGAGCCTGAAAAAAAAATCTCAGGTGGGGCTGCGCCTCAGCTGGCCATCTCTCTCCGGGGGCGCGCCCTGGCCGCCCTGCGCGGCCCGATGCGCTACCCGCTGAGGTCTGCAGCCATCCCGGCCAGCCCCGCTGTAAAGCCCTCTCAAAGGTCACCGAGGACTAACCGGCAAGCCCGGTGACCTTTCCTCAGCTCCCTTCCTTGACTCTGCCGCAGAAACAGATACTGCTGTCCGCCCCCTAGAAATCTCTCCTGTCGGTCACCGCCACCGGTCACTATTCTGGTTCTCCTCTGTACCCTGCACAGTCCCCTCTTGCTCCCTGCACGCTGATTCCCAGGCCTGGAGCTCTGCTCTCCACCCCCATCCTCCGGAAGTGAGCCCATCGCCCCCCAAGCTCTCACACCCCTTTGCCCAGCTCTACACTGGCTCTGGACCCGGGCCGTGTACCCTCAATTCCCCGATTATACCGCATGATCTCAGTTCAACGCTTGGAAACCGAACCCATTCACCACCCGCTTGGAGATTCTGGTAGTGTTTGCAGAGCGGGACCCCGTTCCGGGGTGAGGTCACGGCCTCCCCAGTTCCGGGCTTCTCCCTTCTCACTCCCCTCCCTCTCCCAGGTGTGCCTGACCCTGACCGCCAAGCGCATGGCGCGCAAGAACTGCCTGGTGAAGAATCTGGAGGCGGTGGAGACGCTGGGCTCCACCTCCACCATCTGCTCGGACAAGACAGGCACGCTCACCCAGAACCGCATGACCGTCGCCCACATGTGGTTCGACAACCAGATCCATGAGGCGGACACCACTGAAGACCAGTCCGGTGATTGGGCGCTCCGCGGGGGGCGGGGCTGGAGGGTGCCCCGGGATCCAATGCGGCGCGGCGGTGATCCAGGGCAGTGTAGACAAGGGCTCTGAAGGGGCGTCACCCTCCGGATTCTCCCTACCGCCTCCCAGGGGCCACCTTTGACAAGCGATCCCCCACGTGGACGGCCCTGTCCCGGATTGCTGGTCTCTGCAACCGTGCTGTCTTCAAGGCCGGGCAGGAGAACATCTCTGTGTCCAAGGTAGGGCCGTCCGCGGCCCGCCCGCCTTGCTGACGCCCAGCTCCCCTTCTTGCACCCTCTGGCAGCTTGGGGGCATGGGTGCCCTCCTCTCTCCGCCCGTGTGACCCTGAATTCTCCCCCTGCAGCGGGACACTGCTGGCGATGCCTCTGAGTCAGCTCTGCTCAAGTGCATCGAGCTGTCCTGTGGCTCCGTGAGGAAGATGAGAGATAGGAACCCCAAGGTGGCCGAGATTCCCTTCAACTCCACCAACAAGTACCAGGTCTGGTCGGGTGCCAGGACACGGGCGGGGGAGGGGGCCAAGATTGTGGGGGGGCACACACAAAACCCAGGAAGAGCGGGAGCATCTGAGAGCTATGTGCTTCCACCTGGACTCATCCCCCAGGAGAACCAAGGTGACTGCTTGTCTGGTTCCAAAGACCCTCCTGACTTCCCAACTTCCATTCCTGCTACAGCCCAGCCCCCTCCCAGCTCTGGCCCCAGCCTCCCACCCCTCCCGGCCACACCCCTGAAATTGCCTAAGGGTACCCCTCGGACTGAGGCATCTGTTAAATGCCAAGAACACCCCGTGAGCGCACTGAGGCCAGCATGTGGGGGGGGGGTGCTGGCCAGAGAGCCGCCCCCTACCCCGAGCCCTGTGCCTGTCCTAACTGGTCTTAGCAAATAGTTAAGTGAATGAATGTCCTATGGGACGGTGACACTCAGGTTAGGGGGCTGGGACTAGAGGCCCAAACTCCCCTTCACGGGCAGAGACTCCCTCTGTGGACAGTGGTTGAAGGATCAGGGGTTATCTTCGCAGCCCCTGCTGTCCCGGCCCTGGGACGGGTATGGCCCCTCTCTAACCGCCTCACCTCCCTCCAGCTTTCCATCCACGAGAGAGAAGACAGCCCCCAGAGCCACGTGCTGGTGATGAAGGGGGCCCCGGAGCGCATCCTGGACCGGTGCTCCACCATCCTGGTGCAGGGCAAGGAGATCCCCCTAGACAAGGAGATGCAGGACGCCTTCCAGAACGCCTACATGGAGCTGGGCGGGCTGGGGGAGCGCGTGCTGGGTGAGAGGCCGCCGCAGAGAGCGGGCCCGGGCCCAGAAGGGCCTCTGGGCCTCTGGTTTTCCCGGGCAGGGCTCTGGGGACACCCAGGCAGCCACCTTGTTACACTCACCTTTCCCTCCTGCTCGCTTCAGGGTTTTGTCAACTGAATCTGCCTTCCGGGAAGTTCCCTCGAGGCTTCAAATTTGACACAGACGAGCTGAACTTTCCCACGGAGAAGCTCTGTTTCGTGGGGCTCATGTCCATGATCGATCCTCCCCGGGCTGCTGTGCCAGACGCCGTGGGCAAGTGCCGCAGTGCAGGCATCAAGGTACAGAATCCCTCCCCCCCCACCCCCCAATGCCATCAAGGTATGGCCTCCCTTCTCCCCATCCTCCAACACCAAAGGTCAAGGGACCTCGCAGACACCCAGGCCACAGGTGGTTGCCTTCCCACTGCCCAGGAGGAGAAGCTGTCCATCTTCCTGGAGCTCTCACTCTGGTCCCTTTTGGTCAGGGTGACCTTGCACATCCTCTCCCACTCCCCACTCATTCTATTCTGACTTTGAGCCCATCTAGCACTCGTGTCTTGGAGACCTGGTTGTCCAACTTCCCGACTAATGTCCACCCTCTCTAGCATTTGGGGTGGGATTCACAGGTTCTTGTGGGTGCCCACTCCCTCCCCACATCCCCAACGACGGGCTCTGGTCCTCATCCCCCAAATACACCTCTCCTGGGCCCTTGTGTCCTGCTGCGAGTGCTCCCCGGAGGCCACTCCTTCCTCTGTGCCTCGTTTGTTCTTCATTCTCCAAATATTTATCATTTACCCCCTGTGGACCAGGCACTGTTCAAGGTGCCCAAGTTCAACAAACAAACATAAATCCTTTCTAACCTGGAGCCTACTTTCCTGTCTCCAAGACACCGTCCTCACCATCCCCTAACCCACCGCATCGCCAGTCCTGCTGCCGGGGCTTGCTGCTCCTTGTCCAGCATCTCCACTAACACCAGATCCATGCAAGCTGCCTGTGCCCTGAGGGCCAGGCGCTCCGCCGGGCACAGGGATTCTAAGACGGGGAAGATGTAGAGCCTGGCCTCCGGCACTCATGGGCTCTCAGGGGAAATAAATGCTCCTACAATTAGTCACAGAACAATCTGAGAGCTGGGGTCATGAGCACCTGCCACGGACCAGGTATTCTCACAATACAAACAGCGAGTCATGTGAATCAGGCACTGTTCTCGGTGCTTGACCTGTATGATCTCATTTCATCTCCACAAGAACCTGATGAGTAAGCACCAGAGTTTTCCTTTCTTTAAAAAACTTTTTTTTAACGTTGATTTATTTTTGAGAGAGACAGAGAGAGTATGAGGCGGGGTGGCAGAGCAGGCAGAGAGAGACAGAGACCCAGAATCCGAAGCAGGCTCCACGCTCTGGGCTGTCAGCACAGAGACCGACATGGGGCCCGAACCCATGAGCCGTGGGATCATGACCTGAGCTGAAGTTGGACCCTCAACCGACTGAGTCACCCAGGAGCCTCCTGTATTTTCCTTTCTAAACGAAGAGAAGAGCCGATGTGCAAAGGAACGTGCTCATAAGTGTTAGATCCAGGATTTGAACTAAGGCAGCCCGCCACTTGCTATCACACTGACGCACTTGTGCGTATATGTGTGTATATAAGGGATCACTCAGCCCTGAAACTGCTCCGTCTCTGAGGTAGGCATCATTATCCCCATTTAAAAATAAAACAGGCTGAGACTCAGAGTAGGTAAGTCGCCTTCCCAAAATAAATCTGCCGGTAAGAGGCGGATCAGGTATGTGAAGCGTGGTCCAGGGTCTGGAAAGCCACGCTCCTGCTGGTGAGGCTGCCTCCGGCCACACTCGGAGCCATCACGGAGGCCTGGGGACAGATCCCCCAGGGAACTCCAAGCAGGGAGCAGTTAATTCTGCTTCAGAGGACTGGACAGTGTGGTACAGAGTCCACGACATTCGATCTGGGCCTCGAAGGCTGGAATGTTTAGTAAGGCAGAGAGAGGAAGGCTGTCAAGGTCAGGGACAGTGTGCGCCCTGACACTGTGAGCCTGCACGTGGGGTGCGGGGCGGGGCAAGTGGCACAGGAGACTGGGAGGTTGGGCCAAGGCCTGTTGGAAGGACTTTGCCCGAAGGCCCGACTCAGGCATCATCCTGTGGTCCCCAGAGAGTCACAGGTGTCCCAGCAGATCCAGCTTTCAGGAGGCTACTTGGGTGGAGGAGGGCCTGGATCTGGGGGAGGACAGGAGGCAAGAAGGCAGGGAGAGAGGCCGCTGTCCATTGTTCAGGCCTGGGCTGATGACCTGAACCAAGGTGGTGACAAAGGGCTGAGGAGTCACATGAGAGAAATGCTTTGAGAACATGGTGACCAAGCTGGACGTACTCAGTGAAGAAGATGCAGGGACAAAGGGACAGAATGCAGAGACAGGACCGCATGGAGACGGGGCAGGGGGCAGGCTTGGCGTGCTGGTGGGAGTGCGCAAGGAGCTCACTTCTGACCTTCAGTTGGAAACGTCCATCAGGCACCCAGGGACAGACATCCCAGGGGAGGTGGTGTAGGCTTCGAGCCCAGGACAGAGGGTCAGGCCGGGAGAGCGCGGCTCACCGGCACACGGCGCAGTTGAAGGCTGGTCAGTCCGTTGCATCGCTCTGGCCGGGAAGAGAACCAGGCTCAGGGAAGGGGACAAGGAGGCCACCCATGGAGACGTGAGCCAAGTAGAGGGAGGAGCCAGCAAAGGAGGGGAGGGGGGGACGTCCCAGCTCACAGGCTGCGTCCACCTCTTGCCATTTACTCTTCACGACAACTTTGGGAGGTGGGGCTCGTCCCCTCCTTGGGCCGAGACTGGGTGAAAAAGCTGGTCAGAGGTGCGACCTCTGGGGCGGGGCCAGCGTCTAATCTCAGGTCTGCCATCCGCCTGCACAGCTGCGTCTTCCCCTCCACTTGGCAGCCACCTTGAGGAGGCAGGACAGAAAGGAGAGAAGCGGGAGGGCGACGGGGGATAGCGGAGTCCGTGCACGAGCAGGTCTCAAGGACGTGGTGGCCAGCGCCAGCTGCTCGCAGGAGTCACACAGGAGAAGGACCACAAAGATGCTCTTGTCTTCACCTGGGAGGCCGACATGGCCTTCGGGGCAGGTTCAAGGGCTAGCAGGGGTGGAAGAGAAGACTGCAGGCCTTGAAGGGCCTTCCTCCTCGGCGTCTGTGACATTTGTCCACGGACCCACACGTGCAAATGCTAGTTTATCCGGCTCCGACCCGCTCCCGCTCGTGACTGAGAGCCTTGTCACCGGCCTCTCGGACGCCAGCCACCCTC
>NC_043702.1:171054166-171055729 GCF_006229205.1 Suricata suricatta | reverse complement strand
CCGACATGGCCTTCGGGGCAGGTTCAAGGGCTAGCAGGGGTGGAAGAGAAGACTGCAGGCCTTGAAGGGCCTTCCTCCTCGGCGTCTGTGACATTTGTCCACGGACCCACACGTGCAAATGCTAGTTTATCCGGCTCCGACCCGCTCCCGCTCGTGACTGAGAGCCTTGTCACCGGCCTCTCGGACGCCAGCCACCCTCCCCAGCAGCGCCATCCATTCTGCAAGCCCCCCCTCCTCCCTGGAGACGGGGTGTCAGAGGCAGGGGTGCAGGGGGATGAGGGCAGGGAAGGGGGCTGCGTCCCCTCCACCTCTCCTCTGCCCTGCTGCATGGCCTACAACAACTTACTCCCGGCTCCAAGGAACCTTGCGTCACGGGCCCTTCCTAGGCCTTTGTCCCTCGCTGGTGGGTGAGGGCTCCTCCCAGCTCTGACAGCCTCGTGTCCCGTGAAATCCAAACTCCCAACAGTCTCCGAGGCTCCTCTTCCAAGGTTTTACTCATTGTGGAGGCTTTCCTCCACCCTGGCAAGGTATCTGTGACCCCTTACGTACAACTTGTCACCTAAACACATACACACACACACACACACACACACAGTTGCTCCGTTTGGGCTGGGATCTACCCATCCCACCATCTAGTGGTCTGGCCTTTTCTGACTCTGGAAAGCAGTGAGTTGGGAGGCGGTCTGCACACTGCTTTCCTTCTCTGTCTCCTTCCTACCAGGTGATCATGGTGACCGGGGACCACCCGATCACAGCCAAGGCCATCGCCAAAGGCGTGGGCATCATCTCGGAGGGCAATGAGACCGTGGAGGACATCGCGGCCCGGCTCAACATTCCTGTCAGCCAGGTCAACCCCAGGTGAGGTGTTCCCAGGACCCCGGCCCCCATCAGCCCATCCTGGCCCGCAGGATGCTTGCGTGTCCCCGAGGGCATTTGGATAGCTTCTCGGGGACTTTGCAGGCCTTACCCGTGACACCTCAGTGACCGCTCCTCAGTCCTAAATGTGTCCAGGCTGTGCCACTGACTGTGTAACCTTGGAGGTGTCCCTCTACTGTCCTGAGCCTCCATTTTCCTCAACAACAAATTTAGGGTGCCGTCTACACCACAGGTGGCCACCGGGTGAGATGTGTAAGAAAACAAGCACGTTGCCTAGCAACAACTGAGCTTGGTGAGGATGCTGCCTCACTTCCTCAAAGAGAGATGGGACAAGGAGGCCACCCACGAAGACTGGGGCGGCAGACCACAGCCCTGGGATGGGGAGGCCGACTCAGCGGGGACCATGCGGCCCCACGGTGGGGGCAGGGACGGAGGCAGGGGGCTGGTGGGGGTGCAGGGGCTCGGAGGAGTCACCACCTCCACCCCCACCGTCCAGAGAAGCCAAGGCGTGTGTGGTGCACGGCTCGGACCTGAAGGACATGACGTCGGAGCAGCTGGACGAGATCCTCCGGAACCACACGGAGATCGTGTTCGCGCGGACGTCCCCGCAGCAGAAACTCATCATCGTGGAGGGCTGTCAGCGGCAGGTGAGCAGGGCGCAGGCGCGGGACGGGCTGGGCGGGGCCG